>NC_091130.1:4236891-4379391 GCF_040183065.1 Periplaneta americana | reverse complement strand
AATAAGAGTCCAAAAGAAATTAAAATTCTGAGTAGGATGGGCATAAACCCTGGGACAAACACCATCGCAGGATTTGTTGCATCAATGGAAATAGGGACAAAAATGCCAAAAAAACATTCAACACCTGAAGTTAAAACAAGGAGGAGGTATTTGAGAGGCAAAAAGAAGCTGAAACTGGACCGACATGAAGCTGCTTAAGGGGTGACATATGATGATGCAGTCTTCTAGGCTCTGAAAGTTTGTGGCTCATTTCCTGTAAATTGTAATTTTAGAATATTTAATTTTTTTGAACGTCATATCTCAGTCAAATATGGTGATACCAAGAAGATATTGGTGTCATTTTGAAGCTTGAAATGTTCCCCAGTGCCTGAAAATGAGTAAAATAACATTAATGTAGTTAATAATTATCTATGGATTTTTTACATGATTTATGCAACATAAAATATTATTGTAAGTTACATATATGGTAATATTTAATTAATGTAAATGATAATAAAAAAAATAGCTCTATGTCAGGCACTAAAGAATAGTTTTAGCTATAAATCAGTGAAAAAAACTGTGGCTCTATCTTAAAAACTGCATGAGCTATCATGTTTCAAGTTGTATGTCAAAATTATAAACAAAATAATTTTTATAAACAATTTAGACATAATTTCAAGGGATCTGTTGACTTCATCCTCTTTCTGGTGCCATTCTCAATTGTATAAAAATTTTACAGAGCAAAATTATGCAAAACAAAATTTTTTGTATGCAAAGGTGTACATATATCTTAATCTCTTCTGAGAAATGAGCAAATGTTTACCATCAGTGTAAAACCAGCATATCTTCCATTGTGAGCTGTTTGCCAAGAAACAAAACATTTTCTTATTCAAAAATACGAAAATAATACGTAGTGACAAACGGTTGCATTCTATTTTCTCATTGTGTTTCTTGCCAAAGAGCTCTCAGTGGAAGATATGCTGCTTTTACAGTGATGATAAACATTTGCTCAATTCTTAGATGATATTAATTTTAGGAACAAATGAAGGACTTTTATTTCCTGTTTTGAGACATATTACCTCCTGTCTAAATATTGCAACCATATTTGAGAACACCCTGTACTTATGAGTCAAAATAACTAAAATTGGAAATCACGAAGATGATACACATGGAGGAATTAACAAAGAGAGATCAGCAATTTCAAAAGAAGAAATAATTCTATGGGACAAAGATATATAAAAATATAAATCATATACAGGATGAACCTCAAGTAATGTCATTAATTTTAGAGGTTTATTAATTGATATATTTCAAACAAAACAAAAATTAATACAATTTTGCTCGTTTTTGCTTCCTTTTCGAGATAAAAATTGTTTTGTATGAAACATTTCATGACAGGTTATGGAAAATCCATTGATTTAATTCTCAAGAGTAATCTCACTAGACGTTTTGATTTATCTAGAGAAAATCAAAACTCGAGTGGGATTTAATTGACTATTACACGATTAGAAGAAAGTATATAAAGATTAGAAGTAACAAAGTACTCCAATACAATAAAATATTAATTGGCTTACGAAAATACAACTGTCTTTAAATGTATTATTGTACCATCTCAACATTACAAATATTACGCTAGATGCATGCTAGATGGCAGTAGTGTCTTTATACAGACACTGTAATGATTACTATTCAATAAATCTTAATATTAAACAATTTCTGATGCGTGACTATCCATAATATCATATAGCAGAAGTTCTTTTTATCCTCTCAGACCAGAAGCTATAACATAACCTAACTAATATACACAAGTGTTAGAAAGTTTTAATTAACGACGATGATATAAAAAATAAACATGAATAATTTTAAAAGTAATAATTATTGAATGTACAATTTTCAAATTTGAATGTGGTTGGTGGTTCAATTGATGTTATATTGGACGTGTGCGTAATAGAAGTGGAACTCGTTGATTTAGGCCTACATGGTGTATTCAACTTATTCAGGATTTCCGAATGGTGCTCTTCATTTATTTGTAAATCGGATTTCAGAAGATGCATAGGTATGATCAGTGACTTTGATTAATTCTTGTTCTTGAATGCCAATGCGAGTCATATTTGAAACTGCTGTGCATCGACTGGAGTGGTTTGTAATTATATATATATATATATATATATATATATATATATATATATATATATATAAAACTTTTTTTTTGACGTCCAGACCAGCGCAGTTTCAAATGTTGGCAAACAAAGAAACAAATGCTAGGGACGCGATAAAATTAAAGAAATGCTAGGGACGCGATAAAAATAAACAAATGCTAGAGACGCGATAAAATTGTGCGATAAGCAGCCATGATTGGTTGAAATACGTCCTTTCGTGCCGTTTTATTGGTCAAAAGTAGTATGACGTAGTAAGAGTGTAATAGTCAGTATAATCACTCAATTTAAGAGAGCAGTGTATTATGATAATAAATTATTGAAAGAATTTTAGTCTTGTCCTTGTGCAGAAATTTGATTCAAAAGTTGTAGCATTGTAAATCCTTGCATTTGTTTGGATAAAATTTCTGCACATTTAAAGGATAAAACTAAAATTCTTTCAATCATTTATTATCACAATACACTGCTCTCTTAAATTAATTGAGTATATTGGAAATTAATTCTATGGTTTTCCCAAAACACGCTGTGAAATATTTCACATGAAACAATTATTATCACAAGAAGGTTGTAAAATGAACAAAATAGTATTAAATTTTATTCTTCAGTAACAAAAAAGGACAACGAACATAAGTTCAAAATATACAGGAAACTCATTACCACGGTAACACACATACACATCACCACAATACTATAAGAAAGAAATACAGACTATCAAATACACAGCACAGGAAAATGGATAGAACACCAACACAAGAACAAAACATAGGTTAGGTCCATTTTCGGCCCCTCTTTCAAAATTCTATAAGTTCCCTCAGTGGAACAGCGAAACTCGAAGTGAGACAAGTGGGCAATAGGCTTGGAGCTCAAATATTCAGTTTTTCTTAACCCCAAACTTCCTTGTCAGAATGCGTTTTCAAGTGCATCTTAAATGTTTATCTTCACATTTTTTTCCATTGACATTGACATCTTGTGTAAATCCGATTCATACGTACTGATAATGTTCAGTATCCCTTCTCTTTTTATTACGATCAAACTAGTAACAATCCTCAATTATTATTTCCGATATCATTATTCCTAATTTCAGCTATATACTTTGACATGTATTTTCTCTTCTTATTGTTACTTTATGTGTGTATGTATGTATGTATGTATGTATGCATGTATGTATGTATGTATGTATGTATGTATGTATGTATGTATGTATGTATGTATGTATGTATGTATGTATGTATGTATTAACACTACAATTACACCCGGTGGCAGTGATATATAATACACAATAATACCATTATAATTCTACAATGATTACAGCCATAAAAGAAAAATAAAATAAATAAAATAAAATAAACCTAAATTTATAAATAAATAGATGCAATAAACCTAGTACTATAAATAAAAACTATTCTATAATAACGCCTACAATAAGCAAAAGTAAACCTAACTTATAAGTCCTTCTATTTCACCCAACTATTACAAATTTAAGTAATTACATATCACCTTAATTAATTACAAATCAACTTAATTACATATCATCTTAATTAATTACATATCACCTTAATTTATTTACATATCAACTAAATTACATATCATCTTAATTAATTACATATCAACTTAATTACATATCAACTTAATTACATGTCATCTTAATTAATTACAAATCAACTTAATTACATATCATTTTAATTAATTACAAATCAACTTAATTACATATCATCTTAATTAATTACAAATCAACTTAATTACATATCATCTTAATTAATTAAAAATCAACTTAATTACATACCACCTTAATTTATTTACATATCAACTAAATTACATATCATCTTAATTAATTACATATGAACTTAATTAATTACATGACACAACTTAAATAATTACACTGCACCTCCAATTACATTTTCAGTCTAATCTTCTCAACCTTTCCTTAAATGTATTAAGAGGACCACCCTGAAAGATTGCCGCAGGTAAGCTGTTCCAGTCTACTATTAAGCGGTTAACAAAGGAAAATTTTGCCACGTCCGTTCTTTGTTTTCTACATTTAAACTTCCTAATATGATCAGCCCTTCCTAAGTATGATGGTGTTGCTAATCTAGCATCGATGTCGGTCCATGCTTTGTGTCCCATTTGTGCCTTAAACAATGCGGTGAGTCTGGTTTTTCGTCGTCTTGATTTGAGAGATTCCCACCCTAAGTCTTTTACTATCTCTTCACCACGTCCCTTTCCCATTTTGACATATTTTGCTGCCTTGCGTTGGACCTTTTCTATTGAATCGATTTGGTTTTGTCTGTACGGATCCCAACCTACTGCTCCATATACCATAATTGGGCGAACAAGGTTTATAACTTTATTTAGATAATTTTTCTTCTCCTACTTTAGTCTCTCATCACTGATATTCGTATCTTGCATCATAATAAAATCATGTTCCACTTCTGTTTCTTATCCTGTCTAAAATGAATATAGTCACACATTCGTCAACAGTGCATTATATTGTCACTTACTTTTTCTGTCCATAAAACTTTCAAATGTTCAATATTTCACGTTCATAGATGAATATATCATCAAACAGTATTAGCTGAGATATGTGTCTCTTTTTGTGTTTTGTTATAGTTCTTGCCATAAGGCAATATCTGCCACTTTCTCCGACATAGATACTTTTTCTTAATCTGTCATTTTTATATTTCTATTTTGAAGGCGAAAATAACCTTGACAACAAACGTTGGGGTTTTAGGTTAGAGGTTAAAGTGTTAGACCAGCAATCCATCACTTGTAAAACAATTCAACTTCTGAAAAGTTTGTACAAGTGTTATTTCTCCTTGTACAAATAAAGAGAAAAGTTGGCGTTCACCAAAGAGAACTATTTCTGTATTTTGAAGAGAGATGATTTTTTCGACAAATCCAAGGTCTGAAATGTGACTTGTGGCTCTTCTCCTATGATACATTTCTATTCAATTATAGGACTATAAATATTTTGGTTTAGTGTAGTGGCTGAATTTTAATCTGTTCGAAAATGACGTACTAATTTGTTATACTGAAATTATCGATATTCTTCTTAACTTTATGTATTACTAGCCGTACCCGTGCGCTCCGCTGCACTTGTTAGAAATAAATATAAAGTAATTACATAATTAAAATAGGACATCTGGTCCAGGGAACATTCGTGTTTGATATAAGGATAAATCGTTTAATATGTCACTTAATTTAAATTGTATTTAAATAATTAAAATGCGATCATTTTGGTCCAGAGACCACTCATTTAGTGCAATGATAATTCCTTTAACGTGTTTCTTAATTGTTGTTACATGCAAATAATTACAATGTGATCATTTTGTCCAGAGAACATCCGTTTTTGATGCAATTTGGTCCCAACAAAATTCTGCTTGGAATGAAACGTATCGGAAATCATTTTTAAAGAAACTTTTGTTATGTAACATTTTTCATTAAAATTAATAATAAGGGAGATATTTCGATTTATTTAATTCAAGCCCCCCTTATAATCTCACCCTTTTAAATAAAGTATTTTGAATGCCATATAGCCTAAAATCTAAGTTACAACGAATTTAATTTATATTTCAATTTTCATATAAATCAGTTCAGCCATTATCGCGTGAAAAGGTAACAAACATCCAGACAGACAGACAGACAGACATACAAACAAAAATTTCAAAAAAGCGATTTTCGGTTTCAGGATGGTTAATTATACATGTTAACACCAATTATTTTTGGAAAATCGAAAATTACCAGAAAAATTTTGGCTACAGATTTATTATTAGTATAGATTATTGGAAACATTACTAATTACACAAATTCGTTTAATTCATATTATAGAACACCTCTGATTGAGGTTCAGGCTGATATGTACATCTATTATCAGGCACTACATCTCACTTGACGATATGTGTCAGAGGAAGCACAATAAGTGGTGCGCGGACAAAAGGGGCTAAGTCACCTTTTAGCCAAAATTGGGTTAAGTCAACATTTCGACAGAGAAATGTGAGAAGAACATTGTGTAGAATATTAAATTAAAGATGAAAGAGAATTGTGCGTATGGAGTTAAAATATTGTTTCAGCGATCCTAAATATCTCGTCAAAGTGTTTTTTGCAGTTATCTCAAAACTTACTTTTGGTCACATCCCCTTTTGTCCGCGCACTCACGAATTTTTTGTATGCATCTGAAGTCTGATTAGTGTATATGTAGCTAATCGGCGAAATATGCAATGGAAGGGGAAAGGTACTGTCCACTCTACCTCATTACCCCCCTGGCCTAGTTGCCTCATAAGTGGTGCCATGTTGGTATCACTTGTGAGGTTCAATTTTGTTTTTGAAATGTTGACTAAACAACAACATTATAGAGATAAATACAAAATAGAAATAGAATAAAATAATAATGCAAATAAAAGCAGAGGATATAATAATGTTTAATAAATTTAAGAACTTGTGTTTGGTTGCAATTTAGAAATATTATTTATTACAAGAATATATAAATAGACTACAAACTAAAATAAGATACGAACTACAATGAGATCACACATAAAAGGTACGGAAGAATTTATATCCACGTTAATCAAATAGAACAATTCTGTAGTGGTCGGGAAAAGTGGCATAAGTCAGTTTCCACAAACCTTTTTTGATAATTTATTGACAACTTACACTGGTTTATGTCGATTTGATTTTTTTCTGTATGAATTGTTGTATTGAGAGAAATACTTATGTCTCTTTTTCCAAGCGAGCAGATGTTCCGTAATTGTCAATAAATTATCAAAAAAGTTTGTGGAAACTGACTTGTGTCACTTTTCCCAAGGACTGCAGAAATACTCTTCAAAAATGACTTTCATACTCCATCGGCAAGTCTATCGTGCTATCAAAAATGAGTGCGTTATCTTACAATAAAAATTTTTAATAGCCTCCCTATGGATATAAAAAATCAAACTCATATTATAGATTACTAGTGGCTTCTGCAGAAAATGTTGCTGCAAACTAAGTTCGTTAGACGTTCAAATAAAAATTTTTCAGACTTATTTTCAATGAAGAATACTTGTCTTTTTGATAGTTATTTGCTTCCATAATAATGAAACCTACTCCCTCTGAATTGATTTTTTAGGCAAATACTTTTTCTTGAACCTATCCAAATTCCGTTTTTGAGTTTCAACTCGAAAACGCAAGTATCAATGTCAGGATGATAGCAGTAGCTATTTCAGGTCATTGTGGATTGTAGGCAAAATTTAAAAAAATGTCAGGTTTGCTAAGCTTTCGAACAATAGCATTTTCGTATAGTTGCTGCATGTAGAACTTGAAATGTAGAGCGTAAAATCATTTTATCCTACTAAGAGATCTTGCTGAAATGATCTGGAGACTACAAAGTTTTCTAGGCCTCTTATTTTATCGGTAAGTAATACCTTTTGATCTTTCCTTAGGAACTGTAATTTTTGCGCTCTCTCGAGCCAATACTGAAGACAATGACACATATCAATATCTACACTACACCGCCATTAAGTATATGAAAAAGACCCAACCTCACTGGGTTAATAATTATAAAAATATTTGATTTTTAATAACAATATTATTATCTTACTTAAGTTTTGTAGTTATATATAGCAGCCACTCAGTAAATTATAGAAATGAAGATCTAAATTAAGATATTCTCTACAGTTACTTACATAACCACAAAACGTTTCACTTTCATGTCATGAATATAGCATCAGTATTATGTACAATTAATGAAAAATAGATGCATCATGATATTAACTATAAAAATATTTAATTTATAATAGTAATAATGTCATCAAACGACCTCAAGTTTCGTAGATTTGAATATCCAATACACAGCTGTACTGAGAAAATTATACACTGCAGAATCAGTTTTTAATAACAAATTGAATTGAGCTCTAGATATGTCGGCAATCCTGCAGGTCATGGCCTTCGTGTAATTGCCTATTGTTTATTGTAGTGTGTGTTTTGTTCTGAAATTCAATCAAGTCGACTGTGATTGAATAAACTTAGTTCTCAAAACTGACAACAGATGGATTTTGGAAAATAGGAAAATTATGTAGGAAAATTGACATTTCACTGAAAACTACTACTTTTCCGAAAAACTTTGGATGCCAGGCATGAAAATGAGGGGTCACTCATTAAAATCCGTTCAGCTGTTTTCCCGTAATTTCCATTACCAGTTCAAATTTATATATATATATATATATATATATATATATATATATATATATATATATATATATATATAGATTTAGAGCAAAATTAAAGAAGTACCTAATTTCTCACGCCTTCTATTCTGTAAATAAATTTATGGCATTGAACAATGCTGCATGAATATTTCTATCTTGTATTAAGTACCGATACTATCCCCTTGTGTTGTACTAGTAGACTACATTGTAAAACTCTTCTGTATGTTTTTCAATTAGACTGTGACTATAATTAAGACTTTGTAGTACTGTTAAGATTTTTTTGACATGTTCCGTATTCTGGCTGTGGAGCGATGTACGAATACCATGGAATGTAAATAAATACAAAACAATACAAGTCATTGAAGAACATGCACCTTTTACGTATTTAATTTTATTTGAACTGTTTAATTTCTTTCTGACTTTAACCATTTTGAGTTTCTTTTATTTTGACAATAGTTTTCCACAAAAATGTTTGTTGTAGTTCGTATGAGGAAATTTTTTATTCAAACTTCTTGACAAAATCTCTCTTTTCAAGTAAAGCAGGTGGTATTGTGGCATATGTGTTGAATATTTTCTCAGCTTTTTTTTATGTTAATTCTACAATGAACACCATAGCCATTTTCATATGAATAATTTTATTGTTGGTGCACTTTTACATTTTTCTTTATACAAGTAATATTGAAGGAAGAAATCATCGGCACTTCACTCCGATAAAAATGTGTGCATCAATTAATGTATTGCAATATTCTGAACGCCCTGTTGGCGCCTGCTAAGTACTCTTGTATTGTGTCTGGAAGCAGACGCGACTCTAGATTAATGTGTCCGTCCAACGAACATCTAATTAAGTTTGCGTCATAAATTCCCCCGATAGAGCAATGGATTACAACAAGGCATTAACATCCAACAGGTAATTTTATTTCCAAATTTATGTGCCAGGCCCTTTTCACCGAATAAGGAGCGAACCCGAAACTTTGTATTCGCTTTGCAAGCTCGCATCCTGCTGCCTTCCATTGTCTGCGATTACCATCCCAAACACATCAGCGCGCTCTTCAGCCAGTTTCCGTAAAGAGCCATCATTGTGAGTGTTATCGCGCCACAAGCAGATCTGATTCAGCATCCTAAAAGTTGCTTGAATTATCTACCATCCTATTGGATAACAGCGTTATAGGCCTATGACTCGAATAAAATATTCAGGCTTTATTGTTATCAGCATTGCATTATCTGTTTATACAGGGTGGAACTGAAATAAGCCTACAGATTTTCAGAGTGAATAGATCATGTTTTATATAACAAAAGAGTGTAATGTCGTTTTGGTGAAAAGTTCATAGTTTTCTCAGAAAACGTTTTTTCTCAAGCCTTTAACTCACAAAACGCAAAAAATTACGAAAAATTAGAATTTTCAAAATATAACTATTTTAATAGAGAATTTTCTCCCCTTTAATTTCATTAAAGAATTTTCGATTTATGCCTTATGGTTTTTCAGATAAGTCCCATTTTCCAAAATGCTACGTCATCAGCCACTGTCACTTAGGCTACTTTTGGAGTGATCTTCGTAGCAGTCAATCCCCTCGTCCAGCATTGCTTGTAAAATAAACTTCTTTCTAGTCCCGAAATAGATGCATAGATATCTGGGCATGATCATTAGATTGAAAACAAGTTTTTACATAGCGAAGTAATTTATAATCTTCCACTGTTAGTCATAAAACTGTAAATTTGTGTGTCAGTGATGTTGTACGTCATTTTAATAAGAGTCCAGAAGTAGAAATTACAATTCTGAGGAGGATGGGCATAAACCCTGGGACAAACACCATCGCAGGATTTGTTGCATCAATGGAAATAGGGACAAAGATGGCAAAAAAAAATATTCAACACCTGAAGTTAAAACAAGGCGGAGGTATTTGAGAGGTAGAAAGAAGCTGAAACTGGACCGACATGAAGCTGCTTAAGGGGTGACATATGATGATGCAGTCTTCTAGGCTCTGAAAGTTTGCGGTTCATTTCCTGTAAATAGTAATTTTAGAATATTCAATTTTTTAAACATGATATCTCAGCCAAATATGGTGATACCGAGAAGATATTGGTGTCATTTTTAAGCTTGAAATGTCCCCCAGTGCCTGACAATGAGTAAAATAACATTAATGTAGTTAATAATTATCTATGGTTTTTTTACATGATTTATGCAACATAAAATATTAGTATAAGTTACATATATGTTAATATTTAATTAATGTAAATAAAAATTAAAAAATAGCTCCATGTCAGGCACTGAAGGATAGTTTTAGCTATAAAACAGTGAAACAACTGTGGCTCTATCTTAAAAACTGCATGAGCTATCATGTTTCAAGTTGCATGTCAAAATTATAAACAAAATAATTTGTATAAACAATTTAGACATAATTTCAAGGGATCTGTTCACTTCATTCTCTTTCTGGTACCATTCTCAATTGTATAAAAATTTTACAGAGTAAAATTATACAAAACAAAATTTTTTGTATGTAAAGGTGTACATATACCTTTACCCTCTTAGTCTCATTTTTATCCATATCGATAGAGAATCTAATGAAGAATAATTTATCCCTCTGGCGTATTTCAATAGCGTGAACAGTTTTCGTATAAACTTAATTTAAAAACCCCTAATTTCAAGCTATTGAACGATGCGAACAAATTGCAACGTGCGTTTTGCATAGAGAGATTCGAAGCCCGGTCTTTGTAACGAGAAGAAAGAGCTCTATCGCTAAGCCATAAAGGCTTCGTAGGGAAAGTAAGTGGTTTCGTGGCACACAGATGTCTCTGCTACGACTTGGCTTCAACCTCGGACCTCGATGCTTAATATTTCTCCGTGTAAATCTAGCGTAATCTCGAACGATAGACAAATTAACGCTACAGGATAGCGAATATTTTCCGCGTCAAAGGTGTACGTACAACTTAAACTCACATAAGAACGCAGAATCACAACTAATAATGTTATTAAGATGAAGGATATATCGCATTGAAAAATTTGGTAAAATATGGAATTAAATGTATTTTACGTAGTATGAAAGCTGAAATCTTGACCTGAATTATTATTATTATTATTATTATTATTATTATTATTATTATTATTGTTATTATTATTATTATTATTATTATTGTTACTGTCATTACTCTTTATCGTTATCATCATTATTATTGTCATTGTTATCATCATTATTATGATATTATCAACAGTAACGTTTTGATTTATCTAGAGAAAATCAAAACTCGAGTGGGATTTAATTGACTATTACACGATTAGAAGAAAGTATATAAAGATTAGAAGTAACGAAGTACTCCAATACAATAAAATATTAATTGACTTACGAAAATACAACTGTCTTCAAATGTATTATTGTGCCATCTCAACATTACAAATATTACGCTAGATGCATGCTAGATGGCAGTAGTGTCTTTATACAGACACTGTAATGATTACTATTCAATAAATCTTGATATTAAACAATCTCTGATACGTGACTATCCATAATATCATATAGCAGAAGTTCTTTTTATCCTCTCAGAGCAGAAGCTATAACATAACCTAACTAATATACACAAGTGTTAGAAAAGTTTTAATTAACGACGATGACATAAAAAATAAACATGAATAATTTTAAAAGGAATAATTATTGAATGTACAATTTTCAAATTTGAATGTGGTTGGTGGTTCAATTGATGTTATATTGGACGTGTGCGTAATAGAAGTGGAACTCGTTGATTTAGGCCTACATGGTGTATTAAACTTATTCAGGATTTCCGAATGGTGCTCTTCATTTATTTGTAAATCGGATTTCAGAAGATGCATAGGTATGATCAGTGATTTTTATTAATTCATGTTCTTGAATGCCAATGCGAGTCATATTTGAAACTGCTGTGCATCGACTGGAGTGGTTTGTAATTTTATATATATTTTTGACGTCCAGACCAGCGCAGTTTCAAATGTTGGCAAACAAAGAAACAAATGCTAGGGACGCGATAAAATTAAACAAATGCTAGGGACGCGATAAAATTGTGCGATAAGCAGCCATGATTGGATGAAATACGTCCTTTCGTACCGTTTTATTGGTCAAAAGTAGTATGACGTAGTAAGAGTGTAATAGTCATTATAATAATCAATTCATTTCATGTATTATAATTACTACCATTATTATTAGTTATTATTATTATTATTATTATTATTATTATTATTATTATTATTATTATTATTATTATTGTTACTGTCATTACTTTTTATAGGTATCATCATTATTATTGTCATTGTTATCATCATTATTATGATATTATCATTATAATAATCAATTAATTTCATGTATTAGAAATACTACCATTATTATTAGTTATTATTATTATTATTATTATTATTATTATTATTATTATTATTATTATTATTATTATTATTATTATTATTAATATTTCGATGTAATTCTATGCAGGACTATTTATTACAATAATTAAAAGCGAACTTATTTCGTAGTTTATCTATAGCTTAATTTATATAACGATCTTTATTTGAAATCGTGATTGTTACCAATTCAGTTAGGGCCTACACAGCAATATAATTTTGGAACGGATTACAATTCATTTGCAAGGCGGTAAACACCGGAGCTTACAACACCTTGAAGCTATCCAGGACGCCGTGACTCCAGTAGACTCGCAGCTTCCTTGATCCTAGCCATAACCGCAAATGCGGGCAGTTTCCAGCACTCGTGACTCCAAGTGATAACCCAGGCATCGTTTGCGCTTGCGCCTTCTAAGTTAATTCCGTTTATATCCATTAAAACACCAAGTATCGCTTTATCTTAAAAGCAGCATGTCTGTACTAAGAGTATAGACTGTTGTCTCCTAGCAACTGTATGCCGACGCAGAAAATTCTCGATTCCCCAGGAACTTCATGTTATTTTTTTTCCCCAGCGTTGTATTACTTGTAGCTGTATTTTCAAAATGTATTTCTACATTTCAAATGAAGATATTGCATAATTTTACCAAAAGGACAACTTCTTGATACGTACACTCTCGTCATGAATTATTCAATTAAAGTTACCGATTACTCAAGTATTTTATATCATACTCAATGGTGCTGTTACAAAAGGCGATGTGATTTTTAATTATCATTATTATTATTATTATTATTACAAATGACTTTTAAGGAACCCGGAGGTTCATTGCCGCCCTCACGTAAGCTCGCCATTGGTCCCTATCCTCAGCAAGACTAATCCAGTCTCTATCATCATATCCCACCTCCCTCAAATCCATTTTAATATTATCTTCCCATCTATGTCTCTGCCTCCCCAAAGGTCTTTTTCCCCTCGTTCTCCCAACTAACACTCTATATGCATTTCTGGATTCGTCCATACGTGCTACATGCCCTGCCCATCTCAAACGTCTGGATTTAATGTTCTTAATTGTCAGGTGAAGGATACAATGCGTGCAGTTCTGTGTTGTGTAACTTTCTCCATTCTCCTGTAACTTCATCCCTCTTAGCATCAAATAGTTTCCTAAGCACCTTATTTTCAAACTTCCTTAACATCTGTTCCTCTCTCAAAGTGAGAGTCCAAGTTTCAGAACCATAAAGAACAACCGGTAATATAACTGTTTTATAAATTCTAACTTTCAAATTTTTTGACATCAGACTGGATGACAAAAGCTTCTCAACCGAATAATAACAGACATTTCCCATATTTATTCTGAGTTTAATTTCCTCCCGAGTGTCATTTATATTTGTTACTGTTGTTCCAAGATATTTGAATTTTTCCAACTTTTCCAAAGGATAAGCTTCAAAATTTTTATATTTCCATTTCGTGCAATATTCTGGTCACGAGACATAATCATATACTTCGTCTTTTCGGAATTTACTTCCAAATCAATCGGTTTACTTGCTTCAAGTAAAAGTCCCGTGTTTTCCCTAATCGTTTCTGGATTTTCTCCTAACATATTCACGTCATCCGCATAGACAAGCAGCTGATGTAACCCGTTCGATTCGAAACCCTCGCTGTTATCCTGGACTTTACTAATGGCATATTCGGCTATATTACCGGTTGCTCTTTATGGTTGTGAAACTTGGACTCTCACTTTGATAGAGGAACATAGGTTAAGGGTGTTTGAGAATAGGACGCTTAGGAAAATATTTGGGGCTAAGAGGGATGAAGTTACAGGAGAATGGAGAAAGTTACACAACGCAGAGCTGCACGCATTATATTCTTCATCTGACGTAATTAGGAACATTAAATCCAGATGTTTGAGATGGGCAGGACATGTAGCACGTACGGGCGAATGCAGAAATTCATATAGAGTGTTAGTTGGGAGGCCGGAGGGAAAAAGACCTTTGTGTAGGCGAGACATAGATGGGAAGATAATATTAAAATGGATTTGAGGGAGATGGGATATGATGATAGAGACTGGATTAATCTTGCTCAGGATAGGGACCGATGGCGGGATTATGTGAGGGCTGCAATGAACCTCCGAGTTCTCTAAAATCTATTTGTAAGTAATAGTATTGTAAGTTCTTGGAACTGTCATTTTATTTACATATTTCTTAAAGTAGAATAATATTGAAGTGGAGACTAGAAAAGGAGATTAAATGTCAAACTCCATTTTATATTTATTAAGTTGGTAGGAGACAGTATTAAAATTGCTGTGCTGTGAATGTTCCCGCTATGAAGGGAATGACAGTTTTCTTGAGTCTTCTCTTGACACACATTTTCTAACTTGAGATGAATTTTGAAACGAGGATATCAAAGTTACCATCTCCTGGGAAGATATCCTTAAAGTCTTGCAAGTAACATTTTAGTCTCCTCTCCCGTTAAAAGCAACAGCGAGTGTAGAAGGAGCGCCCTTAAAATCGATGTTCATATTGCACTAATGCTGAGTTATACCCTCGTATAAAAATTCATAGCGCTCTGGCCCAGACTGTACTTGTAAGTTGGGAGTCTACATGACGTCACATTAAAGAGACCCCGTTGTATATGAGAAACCACTCAGCATAAGACATTTCTTTTATGTGCAGATTATATAGTACACCATCACATGAAGTTATCAGAAGTTAGTGGGGTTTTACATTCGGAGGAAAAGTAGACCAGAGTTGGTGGACTTGTTACCGTGTAGGGGAGAAGTGGGGTACAGTGAGACAGGGAGAACATTGAGACATTTGAATAATTTTGAGGGAAAAATTGTTCCGGAGCCGGGTATCGAACCCGGGACCTTTGGTTAAACGTACCAACGCTCTGCCAACTGAGCTACCCGGGAACTCTACCCGGCACCGATCCAATTTTTCTTTCTATATCCACAGACCTCAAAGTGAGCTGACAACCGTCAAGCAACCAACATTTGAGTGCACACTAACTCTGTGTGACTTTAAATTGTGGTTTTCTGTTACATACAGGGACGTGTATTATGCAAATTAAGCTTTCAGGAATAACTCCCTGTAAAGTTAATTTGAATAATTTCTAGGGAAAAATTGTTCCGGGGCCGGGTATCGAACCCGGGACCTTTGGTTAAACGTACCAACGCTCTCCCAACTGAGCTACCCGGGAACTCCACCCGACACCGATCCAATTTTTCCCTCTATATCCACAGACCTCAAAGTGGGCTGACAACCGTCAAGCAACCAACATTTGAGTGCACACTAACTCTGTATGACTGTGGGACATTTTTATTAGATGGAAATTTTGATGTTGAAATGTTTGTAACAGTGGAGTTGTATGTTGCATGAGTAAAGTAACAGTATTTTCATACTCGATTTGATTCTAGTTATGAACGTGAGTGATGAAAAAATAATTCGTAATTTTTCACTCTAGAAGTAAAATTTTGGCTTGTGTTTAATGAAGGTTATGTTGGATATACAAATTAAATATAAATATGAATGTTTTTTTTACCCAATACTATGGTATTTGACGTTATGTTTGGCAAAGTTTCGTCTTTCTTGTTTTGATTTTGAAGTGGTGGCGCCATTTTTAAACGAACATGCCATTGAAGGGTACACTGAGACGTCTCACTGTTCCCATGTACCAATGATTTGCAAAAATAAACTGTAATTATATTGCATTTACCGGTAACAAACATTAAAAATGAACTTATTAGTAACCAATTTAGGAACTATAGCTTAAAATAATGGATGCATTACATTTTAGTGGTTTCTTAAATAAAAAAAATTATTCACAAAATTAAAAAATATATATATTAAAAATAGTAAAGAATTAAATTAAATTCTTATAATTTTAAGCTTTGTTGTCATCAAAAATGCATCTTATTTTTTCGAAAAAGTTTGAAAAGTCATGGAAAATTCACTTTTCCAAATGTTCCAGATGTTTCAATGGTTTCGAAGTCAGACATCAAAATGATTCTAATGAGTCTACAGAACATGGCAAGATAAAGAGACAGCAAGCTTTCTTTTGTTTTGAAATAAATGTAAATCATTTCAATGTCCGTTAATAGGCACTGTGGTGTCTCACTGTACCCCCCTGAATGGGAACAGTGAGACATTTGCATTTTTTTTTTACAAACACATATTGTATATTATGTCCTTCATCTATTAAAATTTTTGTTTATGTATTATTATACTCCATGTTTTAATGTCTATTTTTGTTGCACTTGATTTTAAAAATACTTGAATTATCACTTGCATACATATGTCTTAATATTTTGTGTCTCACTGTGCCCACTACTCCCCTATTAATAAAACTGCTGACATACAGACACACAAAAGCAACGGAGCGGGTTGCAGGGTGGGATGGGCGTAACCATAAAACAACATACCTCCAACCACACGTATATAACATGCAAACTACGTTAGCCTATATATTAGTGACAACGGATTGTGTGTAAGAGTAATTCTGGGATAAGCAGAGTTAGGGAAATAAATACAAGTGCAGGAAAAACTGTGTCAGACGGACACAAGCTGTCTGCTTCGTCGTTTGATGAACTGACGTTTATTTTTTGACAGTGACAAGCGGACTAGATATACGCATTACCCTGCCAGTCAGAGTTTGGGAGTTTGTATTCCAGTTTTACTGCCTATTTTAGAAAGTATTGATTTTTAATTCTCAGCATTTTCACACTAATTTTATTAGTGGCAAATGTGATAAATTAATACTGAACTGTTCCATCCTGGGGGGTAACAGTTAGCATGCCCGACCGTTAAACGAGCGGCCCGGGTTCAAATCCTTACTTACTTAACTACTTACTTACTAGCTTATAAGGAACCCCGAGGTTCATTGCCGCCCTCCATGTTCACCCGACAGTCCCTGAGGTCAGTGTACAGAGACCGGTCCCCTCTATTAACACGAACAATAGCAACCCTACCTGCCCACTGCTCTGTACCGCAGACATACTCAAGGCTGCGCTTTCTTTCTCTCCTTTGTCACTTAATGTTGTTCACGTGAATGCTCAAAGTCTATTGTGTCATTTTGACGAATTTTCTTCTATCTTCTCACCTTTAGACATTCACGTTATTCTTATCTCCGAATCTTGGTTACATCCTAATCTTCCTTCCACTCTCGTAAACCTTCCTGGCTATACGCTTTGCCGTAATGACAGAGAGGGCAAGAGAGGCGGAGGGGTGGCTGGTTATATTAGATCCGATTTGCGACCTAAAATTATTCATCATTCTCCAAGCCAGTACTCTGCCAAACCCGAGTTCATGTTCATTGAAATTTGCACCTTATTTACAAAATGTCTAGTGTGTGTCGTATATAAACCCCCACATATATATGACGTAGATGATTTCGAAACCGCCTTACTAAACGTAACGCCGCAATATGAGAACGTTATAATCATGGGTGACTTCAATTCAAACTTACTTGACTTACATTCTAGTACGACTAAAAGACTTCAATCATTCTTTCAGTGCCTTGATATGGTAATCCTACCCCTAGCTCCCACACATCACACGGAAGGTACAGACACATTACTGGACTTGATAATTACTAACAATGCCGACAAAGTACTGACGCATGGACAGTTGCCTGCACCAGGACTATCAGGGCATGATATCATTTATCTATCGTTTAATCTGCAGTGTCCTAAATCGACTCCTAGAGTAATTACTTACAGGGATATCAAAAGAATAGATGATATTGCACTGAAAGAAGACGCTGCGCAACTTCCATGGCACATGATCTGGACATTACGAACTGTAGACGAGAAAGTAGACTTATTCAATACGTTAATACTTCAACTTTATGACAAACACGCACCATTAAAGACCAAACGTACCAGAAAGACCCCAGCCCCTTGGATGACGACTGAAATACGTAGCCTGATGTCCGAACGCGACTTAGCCTATAGGAAATACACCCGCAATAAAAACGACGAATATTTTAACTCCTATAAACACCTAAGAAACAGAACGACTCAACTAATAAGAAACGCTAAACTCAAATACTCCTACAAACTTATAGAGCCCAACACAACCCCTTCCGAGTTATGGAAAAATCTGAAGGTCATTGGACTTGGAAGGGCTAGTGAACAAGCAGACATACCCATCCCACTTGACCGATTGAACGAACACTTTGTAAAGGACCCGACCTTAAACAACACAACGAAACAAGACACAGTTTTGCCTGACTCAGCTCCCCCAACTCGAGACAAATTCTATTTTACTGACGTCACTCCTATTGACGTAATGAAAGCCATCCGACGCATCAAGACGAAAGCTCAAGGGCCAGACAACATTAGCATATTACTCATACAGAAAATACAAGACATAGTAATACCTACAATTGCACACATATTCAATAGTTCCTTAATCACTTCAACTTT
This sequence comes from Periplaneta americana, assembly GCF_040183065.1. NCBI lineage: Eukaryota > Metazoa > Arthropoda > Insecta > Blattodea > Blattidae > Periplaneta > Periplaneta americana. The sequence continues at coordinate 4,360,310 of NC_091130.1, read as the reverse complement.
CCCTAAAATATGGAAGCAAGCTTTCGTTCTTCTTCTTCCAAAAGTCAAAGTTCCCACCGACCCGAACGACTATAGACCAATCAGTATCCTGCCAGCCATATCAAAAGCACTGGAAAGAATCGTACACAGACAAATTACTAACTACATGAACGAACACAAACTATTCGACAAGTATCAGTCAGGTTTCAGAGCTGGACACAACACAAGCACTGCTCTACTTAAAGTGACAGAAGACATTCGTGAAGCAATCGACTCTAATAAAGTAACAATACTAACACTTCTTGACGTCAGCAAAGCTTTCAACTCTGTAAATTTCGACCTGCTCACCCATAAATTGAGAAATCTGCATTTGTCAGAGACTGCTGTGAGTTGGTTCGAATCCTACTTACGGGAAAGACAACAATGTGTTGTATCCGGGAATCGAAGCTCTTCCTGGCTTAACATAACATCAGGTATACCACAGAGTTCGGTACTCGGACCATTGTTGTTCACAATATATGTCAGTGATATTACATCTCATGTAAGGCATTGTAACTATCACTTGTATGCTGACGACCTTCAATGCTACATCTCTTCCCGCTTAGATCGAATAAATGACGCTATAGATAAATTGAACAAAGACATTGACTCGATTGTGACATGGACAAAGAAATTCCATCTTAAAATCAATCCTGGAAAGACACAAGCAATCATATTAGGACACAAACGGCAAACCGACGCTGTAAAGCAACTCGACATTTCCCCCGTTAAAGTAAGTACAGTGCATATCCCTTTCAGTTCTTCGGTAAAAAATCTTGACATTCACATGGATAATAATCTCAACTGGGACATGCAAATCACAGAAACCTGCAGAAAAGTATATTCTATTATTCATGTGCTAAAAAGGGTAAATGTTCATCTTCCCTCTTGCTTAAAAAAGTCCCTTGTGCAGACACTTGTATTTCCCTATTTTGACTATGCTGACATTTTACTGACTGACCTTTCCAGCGACAACAAAATGAAACTTCAACGTGCTCATAATTTGTGTGTACGTTTTGTAAGCAATGTTCGTAAATATGATCATATTACCCCATCCCTGGAAGCAATAGGTTGGCTTAAACTAGATAAGAAAAGAAATTTACATTCACTTCTCTTTCTCTTCGAAATCTTGAACTCTTCTATTCCTTCGTACCTGTCGTCTCACTTCACTTACCTTTCTTCCCACCACAATCTGAATACACGCTCTCGCCATGAAACAATACTAACAATACCATCCCATCGCACCTCCTCATACTCATCCTCTTTCACAATAGCCCTGCCAAGACTCTGGAATTCGCTACCTGCTAGCATCAGGGACTGTCGAAATAAAATTCAATTCAAACGCAAACTTACTAGGCACTTGGTCAGTAATTGAGACTCGTTCAGACATGGTTTCTTGTAAATAGTTCTTTTAATCTACCACAAAATATCTCAATATCCGGTAATTTCATCACTATAGAATTTTGTTATTGTAGGTTTAATTTGTAATTTAGTAAATATAAAAATATTCTTTGTTCTTAACTTCTATGATAAAATGTCTAGCTTTCATTAATCAGGTATTCTTGTCGTACTTCAATTTTTATTGTAATTGTAATTGTAAATTTAATATTAATTGTAATCTTATTGTTCATGTTATAGTTGTAATCCCCTGGTAGAGGGGCAGAGAAGGCCTGACGGCCTTATCTCTACCAGGTTAAATAAATAAATCTAATCTAATCTAATTGGTCCCTATCCTGAGCAAGATTAATTCAGTCTCTATCATCATATCCCTCCTCACTCAAATCCATTTTAATATTATCTTCCCATCTAAGTCTCGGCCTCCCCAAAGGTTTTTTCCACTCCGGCCTCCCAACTAACACTCTATATGCATTTCTGGATTCGCCCATACGTGCTACATGCTCTGCCCATCTCAAACGTCTGGATTTAATGTTCCTAATTATGTCAGGTGAAGAATACAATGCGTGCAGTTCTGTGTTGTGTAACTTTCTCCATTCTCCTGTAACTTCATCACTCTTAACCCCAAATATTTTCCTAAGAATCTTATTCTCAAACACCCTTAACCTATGTTCCTCTCTCAAAGTGAGAGTCCAAGTTTCACAACCATAAAGAACAACCGGTAATATAACTGTTTCATAAATTCTAACTTCCAGATTTTTGGACAGCAGACTGGATGATAAAAGTTTATCAACCGAATAATAACAGGCATTTCCCATATTTATTCCGTGTTTAATTTCCTCCCGAGTATCATTTATATTTTTTACTGTTGCTCTAAGATATTTGAATTTTTCCACCTCTACAAAACATAAATTTTCACTTTTTTTATTTCAATTTCGTACAATATTCTGGTCACGAGACATAATCATATACTTTCTCTTTTCGGGATTTACTTCCAAACCTATCTCTTTACTTGCTTCAAGTAAAATTCCCGTGTTTTCCCTAATCGTTTGTGTATTTTCTCCTAACATATTCACGTCATCCACATAGACAAGCAGCTGATGTAACCCGTTCAATTCCAAACCCTAGTTAGGACAAATTACTTGGTTGGGGTTTTTTCAGAAGTTTTCCCCTCAACCACTTGGAGCAGAAAATCTGGGTAACTTTCTGTGTTGGACCTGGGCCTCTGGATTTCTGTGAATAGACAATGTCTTTAACAAAATCCAGCACGAAGAAGTCAGGAGGGGTTAGATCTGGGGAGTTTGGGCGCCAAGCCAAGAGATGGCTGCTTCTCGTACTGGGTTTCGCCTGCGACCTCCTGCATGTTTATTTAACACAAAACCTGTTTCTACAAATGTTCGATACCACAACATTATGGAATCGTATTTAGGTACATTACGCACACCATACTCACGTCGAAATTCCCTTTGAACTCTTTCAACAGTCTCAAATTCAGCATACCAAAGAACACATTGTACCTGCTGTTGATTTGTAGTAGCCATTTTAATCATCGACGATTTTCGTTTTTCCTTTCAGATTATGCATTGTTGATTGTCATATATGGAAACTCTCAACTTTAAATCATAATATAACCAGCAAGAAATTTTCTTCTACTATCAACCCAAACGGATCAGACTGTATTTTAACTTTGTAAGAAGACATTTTGTGTCTTGCAGTCAGTTCTATTTTATTGTACGTAGCATTTTAAAAAACAATCAACTATCGCTTTAGGGAAGAAAATACGACAGGAGCGAAGGTGCAGTTAGAAAAGATATATGGATACAGGAAAAAAAATTCACTTATCATCTTCTTCCTCTGTACCCTTCAATTGTTACTTTGACGTATACTTTTCGGAGAGAACAATTATTTATTCAAAATCAACAGTGAATATATGTGTGTATCTTAAAATATTGTGATATTAGTGGATAAGATCTATTTTTCTGCGACTTGTAACGTCTGTGCAAGAAAGAATATTAGGTCCAAAACCGATAATAAAATAGACATTTCTATAAGTTTCGATAAGTGTAATACTTTAACACCAATATACTTGTTTTTAATATATAAGTGTCATCTCATAATGTGTTGCAATTACATTAAATTCAATAGATAACAACTCATTATAGACTTTTCAGAAAATATTTTAATCTGTAACTCTGTATCCATCATGATTGTCTTAATACAATATACGGCGAAACAAACAAATCTGAAATTATCGCTCATCTGCTGTCCATGTTTCCCTAGCAACCAAATGTTTATTATTTTATATGATAGTTTAACATATTGTATACTAGCCGTACCCGTGCGCTCCGCTGCACCCGTTAGAAATAAATATAAAGTAATTACATAATTAAAACAGGACATTTGATACAGGGAACATTCGTGTTTGATAGAAGGATAAAACGTTTAATATGTTACTTAATTTAAATTGTATTTAAATAATTAAAATGCGATCATTTTGGTCCAGAGACCACTCATTTGGTGCAATGACAATTCCTTTAACATGTTTCTTAATTTTTATTACATGCGTCCATACTTTAATGAAGACTGACATAATTTACATTTAATGTGTATACTTTATTTTACTTGCTATATGTTTCCATTGAATTATGATAATGACATAATTTTAACCCTTGTTTTCTACGTCTTCAGTAAATGGTGCTTGGGCCACTATGGTTCTGAACCCTTCAAATAACTTAAATATATTATATTATATTATATTATATTATATTATATTATATTATATTATATTATATTATATTATATTATATTATATTATATTATATTATATTATATTATATTATATTATATTATATTATATTATATTATATTATATTATATTATATTATATTATATTATATTATATTATATTATATTATATTATATTATATTATATTATATAAAAAATGTGTTGATAACGGATGTACACGGATAAGTATGTTTTTAATTTGTTATGGGGGCTCTTGAATCTCAGAAGGAACAAATTTTATTTTACAACAGCGCAACATAATCTGCTTGGCTCATTACCCAATTTTTTGCATTGCATTTAATGCATATGTATTTTATGTATTTTAACACGATTCAATTGAGCATAGTTAAAATTTGGATTATAAAATAATGAAATGCTAAGCTAACATATTATTACTGCATACTAAATCAATACACTCTCGTTGTTCGTTAATTCTCTGAGATAAACATTATTTTAAGAAATACAGGAAACGAATACACAGAATAGCCTATCAAGTTTTCTGTGCATAAGAAGCTATTTTAATCTTACCTGTCCTCGATTCACTCAGAAGTTACTGTAATAACATTATAGCATTATGTCCATATAGAGAAACTACAATTTCCAATGGTGAAATAATAATTAATTACACAACTCGGTTAATTTAGCTTCCGATATTACTTCATACAAACACAGAAACATTCTCTGTAGGCTATCTTTCATAGCTTTCGATTGTTGCTGTCCAAGGCCCCTTATAGACGAAGTCATTTGTTTATTTCATTACACCGCCTTAGATGGCAGTTATTTTAATATTGAAACTCATTTATCTCATTAAATATCAGTCCTATCAAACTTTTTCAAAGAATAAAACTTATCGGAAATGATTTTTAAAGAAATGTTTGTTATGTAACATTTTTCACAAAAATCAATAATAGGCGAGATATTTCGATTTATTTAATTCAGGCCCCCTTATAAGCCCCCTTTTAAATAAAGTATTTTGAATGTCATATAGCCTATAATCTAAGTTACAACGAACTTAATTTATATTCCAATTTTCATCGAAATCGGTTCAGCCATTATCGCGTGAAAAGGTAACAAACATCCAGACAGACAGACAGACATACAAACAAAAATTTCAAAAAAGCGATTTTCGGTTTCAGGGTGGTTAATTATATATGTTAGGACCAATTATTTTTGGAAAATCGAAAATTACCAGAAAAATTTCGGGTACAGATTTATTATTATTGTAGATTATAGTTTAACATATTGTATATTCAGTTTTGTGGTTACTGCTGCAATTATGGTTCTCACAACAAAGGAGAAGGTGTTTATTTCCGGTCATACGGAGTGGGGCGTCAGATCAGAATGGACCGAGATTGCGCCACGTTAAAGAGTAATACCAGGACCGATTTACCAATGCGGCACCAAATAACACAACAATGTTAGCTGTCGTCGAGAAGTTCCATCATACAGGATTAAGGAAATAACATTCGACAATGCAGAAGAGGGTAAAGTCGATCAAAATTTTGCAATTTTTTAATGATATTGAGGTTATGCAATGGAGCGAAGTTCCTCAGAAAATAGCATTTTGTCGTCATATCCTTTACTTATGAAGGCACGTTACAAGAATTGAATTACAATACATAAAAAACTGTTTTTTTTTATTTGTCTTGTGATGGAAGTTACCTGCTTAAATAGGGTAAAGTCGATCACCATTGAATTTTTAATTTAAGATCGGTTTTAAAATATTCCGGAGTAAAATCGATCACTGTTTATGTTTTAAAAAACAAATTAAGTGTATTACATATATTTTATTTGTTATAAGGGGTGTAAAAACATTAATAATCTTCAATATATGCCTATAGCATTATATAGTTTATCTTTTGTTACTGTGATCATACTATTCGATACAATTAGGCCTTTAGGTCTCCACTGTACAATCGTGACTATGATTGTCAACTTATAAAACATAAAAACACATTTTAATACTTCACTTACCAATAAACAAAGATTTAGGAATTCAAAATTTACATTGAAATACCACCCTTCAATTATAATCTAAAATGCAATTCAACATTGCTTAGGTTTATATCAGATGTTATTTGAAATCTTCCCCTCCTCATGTCACTTTAGAAACTACGTTGTTCCCATAGGAAAGGTACAGAGGGGTGTACAAAATATGTTCCTTTGGCAGTACTTCTCTTACGCAAGAAATTCACCATAATTTCGTCTTCCTCTTTCCCCACTATCCCATCAATATAAGCTGTACTATGACACTTTTCTGTTTATAAGTGTTAGTTGGAGGTATTTCGGTGAACAATTTATTCTTCCTGCTGGTCCTATCTGCTTCGAGTAGGTCGATGGCATGATCGACTTAACCCTACAAAGGTACAAGTTTTCTTAACATAATAAGTTTCAATACTGACATTTACGAACTGCAAAACTATTATTTCAGGATACAATCTCAACGAAAAGTGCTTACGTATACTTCCTGTCTCCTTTTACTGCTGACGATAATTTAGAGTTTGTAAGACTTTGTTTTCGTTTAAGAGAAAAAGTTGAAAATAACAATTTTCACTTCAACGGTAATTACACAGTGTTCCCATTGTTGGCATTCGCAGGCTTTTTGTTGTCCCTCTCGCTTACATTTGCAATGTCAGGCAATGAAGTCAGCATAACAAAATTTTAACAAGTAACTGAGAAAATATATAATTTTCAATAAAGATCGCAAATGATCGATTTTACACCCACTGATTGACTTTACCCACTTCTACTGTACATTTTCTTCTCTGTTGTGAGAACATAAATTGCAGAAATCAACACAACACTAAATTCACAATATTTAAAACTATTGAATACAATAAATAAATACTTCGTTGCTAGGGAAACGTGGACAGAAGATGAGCGATAATTGCAGTGCTGTTTGTTTTGGCGCATACTGTATTACTACACAGAATGTCCCAAATTGATGTATACACTCTTTGAAATACTATTTCACAGCAAATAAATGAGACAGAAATACGATTTTTGCGGTTTATGATTCAGAAGGCAGCGGAAAGCATGGAAATATGTTCATCTGTTTATAAACAAACATGGCGGTGCAATGATTTTTCATCTCAAAATTTGTTTCTAGACTTTAATGTACTTAACGTGAGACAAATTTATTATATTGTATTAATGAAATCCATACATGAAAATCGAAATAATTTTGAATTGTATTCTCATAGTTATGAAACAAAAGGTATGAATTCTTTAAGATTGTTTTGAACCAAAATGCCACACTGTTACAGTATTTAATCATAGTAGTAATTTAGGCCCAAGAATATATAACAAATTTGTATTTAAATATCCTAATCTTGTCAATTCTAATAGTTCTAGTATTAAATTTAAAAAGTTATGTATGGATTTTATAAAAATTGAAAAATTATAAATTTAAATTATCCTTTGATGAACGTAATTGGATATTGAAATGTTATTGGAAAGTGGAGAATGTTGTTGAGCTTCAACAACATTGGAAGGTTGAATTTGGAACACAACCATTAACAAAGTTAACTATCACAAGATTCCTAGACAAGTTTGAAGTCGACGGAACGATGGGAGATGTGTTGAAAGGGCGGTGCGGAAGAAAGAGAAGTTCCACCGATAATGAGAGTGTTGATGCAGTCATGCAGGCTTTTCCACAATCACCAAAGAAGTCAATGAGGCAATGTTCTCGTGAGATGGTATCAGCTAACCCAGTGTTCATCGAATTTTGCGAGCTCAAAAATGGGATCCTTACATTCCAAGACTTGTGCACTCACTAAATGAGGACGATCCAGAGATAGGTAGGACGAAAAGGAATTGCTGCGGAGTTCCCGCCTCGATCTCTGGATTTAACCCCTCCAGACTTCTACCTGTGGGGAGCCCTAAAGGACACAATGTACGCCACAAAACCACAAACACTGGAGGAACTGAGAGTTCAGATTGAACATGCCTGTAATGTTATTCCATTAGCAACAATCCAGTTGGTATGTCGGTCTGTTGTACGTCGTTGTTGGGAGTGTACTGTCGTGGAAGGGGGCCATTTTAAACATATTTATTTATTTATTTATTTAATATTTATTTATTTATTTATTCTGGTGTAGTTAAGCCATCAGGCCTTCTCTTCCACACCACCAGAAATACAAATGCAATAATATAAATACACTATAAACAAACTAAAGCAACAAAAATATACACAGGTTACACTCACACAAACTTAAGGAATACAAAACCGCAAAAATCGTATTTCTGTCTCATCTCGTTGCTGAGAAATAGAGTTTCAAAATGTGTATACATAAATTTGGGACACACTGTATTATTTCATATTTAATAAAAATTAGTGCATCTTTTATTTTTTCTAATAGTACTGCAGTAATGAAGATAATTTTCCTTAACTTATGGAATTTTTATTGTTTATGAATTGGTTTTTTCATGTTTTTCTCTCCGCGAGGGGATTTATGTGCTTCGTAAAGGAATTTAGTTTACCCAGAAGCAGAATCTATTCCGTGAGTATGTTGTGTAACGACAAATATCCCTAATCCAGTAGATAATATTTCAATTTCTGTGTATATCCTTGATGTAAGCTACTTATTCGAAGCCGACAAGATATACTTCTAACCCGTTTGTTTCTTCACGAAATGTAAATCCCAAAATTAATCCATATAATATGAATTCTAATTCTTCCGTGATTGTCTTGCCACTTCTCCTGTCAGTGGAATGGGTGGGTGGGTGGGTGGGTGGGACACCTGGTCATCCCTTGTTTTTTCTCCACTTCCACCCTCTCTGAGCTCTGCTTCTTCTGGTTGCAGAGAAGCCCTCGCCGCGGAACGCCACCAAAGTGATAGCGGTGGACGACCACACTAAACCCTCCTCTTCCAGCTCCGAGATGAAGCGCGAGCACTCGGGGGCTCCGGACCGCCTCACCCCACCCCCAGACCCCCAGGGGGGCTCAGGTATTTTTGTCAAGCTGCACGAACAATGTTGCACTTTGTCGCATGAGGCACCCGCACTTTGCTTCTCAGTCACTCTGTTTTCTTTTGTTTTATCGGATATTGTATTTGTATTGGTTTTGCTTCATGCTATACAGTGTGTTCAATCCATTTTTGGATCACAAATATACGTCAACTGTATTATTTGTGGTCACTATGTACTATGAAAAGAAATTTTGAACGAGTATTTCAAATTTCGTTATGAATTCAAAAATATTTGTCACGAAATTACGTTTCAAAATTAACTTAGGCCCGGTTTCTTCAACCTTTGTTAAATTATAATAGTGTGTTATTCCATTTTAACTGTAAACTTAACAGTTGAAGTATTTCTTCAACTACTGTTAGTACTAACAGGCTGTTAAAACCTATGTTAATTTAACTGTCCAATTTCATGCAGTTAAATCATTTAACTCTCTGAATAATTTCAAGGGAAAAATTGTTCCGGGGCCGGGTATCGATCCCGGGACCTCTGGTTGAACGTACCAGCGCTCTCCCAACTGAGCTACCCGGCAACTCCACCCGACACCGTCTCAACTTTTCCCTTTATATCCACACAACTCGCGTGGGCTGACGAAACGCCAGAGACCCACATCGAGTGCACACAAACTCTGTGTGACTTGGATCGATATCCGGCCCCGGAACAATTTTTCCCTTGAAATTATTCAAATCTGCTTTACAGGAAGCTTCACCTGAAAGACTAGATTTGCATTTAACTCTCTGTTAGCTTAGAAGTATCCAATATGGCTGGTGCGTTAGATGCTGAACTTATATATCTGGATTATTTAGAAAATGATATCCATGAATACATAAACAGAGGGGATGATTTCTGTGATTTGACAGACCAGAATTTCATACAAAGGTATAGGCTATTTTCTGCCAAGCCTCACTTTTCGCTTTCAACTTAGATCCGTTTGTTTGTTTATTCTCAATAATTGGTTATACTGCGAAATAATTTCCAGCAGAATGCTTCTTTCGAACGAAGAGAAATTAGTCCCACGATTTCTTTTTGTTCCAGTGTTTTCCATTTCATAACAGCAATACCAATACGGCGCTCCATGTTACTGTGATACAGACGAGGAAAGAAGCAGAAATCAAACCTGAGAGAATAGAAAGACTTCTATGCTCTCTGAATCAAACAACGGAAACAAGCGAGAATCGCAGTTGTCAGAGTTCAGAAAACAGAAGTGAGCCTATACTTGGTTATAGGTTATGGTTAAACTCTAGAATCTCTGGTCCTAACAGAAAGTTAATAAACAGAATGTTAAAATGTGAAATGTAAAATTGAAGAAACGCAATATTTTTAACAGCAATTCATACCTTTAACTTACAGTTAATTAACGCTATGTTAGGTGCATTTTAACAAAGGTTGAAGAAACTGGGCCTTACTATGTCAATTAAATCTTAATAATTGGAAATAAAAATATGTACTCAATTTAAACTTATATAAACCTAGTACAACATAAAAGTTTCTTCAATTTCTTTACGAATTTTATTTAAAAATTAATTTTCAATGTACGTGACATATCACTAATTAAAAAATGAAATATCTCTTACTAACTCCCCATCTTTTTCACGAGCCACATATCTCGCAATTAAAGCCGTAAAATTATCGATAAATCATTTATGCTCGACCATGCCGAAATGTAGTAATTATACACCTGGTAGCAGCCCTTTATGGACCTAATTAAAGTTCAGGTGTTCCACCAATCAGGAAATACCATTGTAGCAATATGAAAGCGCAAGTATCGATTATTCTCGGATATGCAATCGAAAGACAACTAGCGAAACGTTACGGAGGCTGGAAATCCAATACTGCCGCAGAAGGTTATGTTCTGTTACTATAATAATTAGCGTTAATTGTAAATAATATTCAAATAAATTCAATTTGTCATCTCGTTTTTCAATGTCTAATTTAATTTCAATGTTATATCAAGATTAATGTTTATTTTACTCTCTAGATTATATCAAGGTCAATGACATTTGTTTCTCGGAAAAAATCAATACTTTCGCGTCTGCGCACATCTCACAATTTTCGAGATATTGCACAAGGTCAGTTCCGCTCCTCAGTCAGATAAGAATAACATGAATACTTATGAATAATTTAAAGTTAGAAACATGGTCGAGCATAAAAAGTCGTATGAAACTTAACTATAATGGTAATTAAGACGCTCGTATGAAAATTATGAAACTCGCTTTCGCTCGTTTCATAAACATACTCGCGTCTTAATTACTACCATTATAGGCTCGTTGCATAATGTACTATTATATTACTACTCAATTCTGTAAAACAAAATTTATTTTACATTACTTTATATTCAATTATGTTGTTTCTTCTAAATTTCAGTTGAACATTCTCTTAACTTCCAAACTCCCCCGTTACTTACGTCCGAGATCTGTTGTTTTAAAGGTTTCGAAACATGACATGTCAAACGTTTAGAAGAACTCCCTGTAGCGTCTTCCTTTTCGGTTACTGTTTTTGTCTATTTTCGTAATCTGTGTACCCCCTCCCTTCAACAATATAAGAGCTGTGAATCCTTAACTCTGATAAAGAAAACCCTTCTAAAGGGCATTCCCTACAGGAAAACCCATTTCCGTCAGGAGACAAGGTTAGCAATCTCTGTTACAGACGTTACTTCTAGACTCGGTTAACTGTTATTGGAACCTCAAAACTGAAAGCGAAAACAATCGTATCTTATTTTGCTTCGTTGTCATTTCTTAACGTTTCACTAGCAGATCGTTTTCGTCTAAAACAATATTACTCTACTGAAACAATAGTTATTTTAATTAAAGTAGCATCATAGTTCAGGATTTTCCGATAATTCAGTTTTGATTAAGATTCCCAATTTATAAGCTCTTGTCAAAAACTAATTTCTCCAAATATTCCAATTCACAAGTTCAAATCTTAGCTCCAATACCGCTTGAAACCTGCAAAGATCGCATACACTTTTCAGGACATTAGGAACCAAAAAGACATATTATATGCTGTAGAAAATCTCTTCAGAAGTGTTTATGTAGATATACTTACTTACTGGCTTTCAAGGCACCCGGAGGTTCATTACCGCCCTCACATAAGCCCGCCATTGGTCCCTATCCTGAGCAAGATTAATCCATTCTCTATCATCATATCCCACCTCCCTCAAATCCATTTTAATATTATCTTCCCATCTACGTCTCGGCCTCCCCAAAGGTCTCTTCCCCTCTGGCCACCCAACTAACACTCTATATGCATTTCTGGATTCGCCCATGCGTGCTACATGCCCTGCCCATCTCTGGATTTAATGTTCCTAATTATGTCAGGTGAAGGATATAATGCATGCAGCTCTGCGTTGTGTAACTTTCTCCATTCTCCTGTAACTTCATCCCTCTTAGCCCCAAATATTTTCCTAAGAACCTTATTCTCAAAAACTCTCAATCTCTGTTCCTCTCTCAAAGTGAGAGTCCAAGTTTCACAGCCATACAGAACAACCGGTAATATAACTGTTTTATAAATTCTAACGTTCAGATTTTTTGACAGCAGACTAGATGACAAAAGCTTCTCAACCGAATAATAACACGCATTTCCCATATTTATTCTGTGTTTAATTTCCTCCCGAGTATCATTTATATTTGTTACTGTTGCTCCAAGATATTTGAATTTTTCCACCTCTTCAAAGGATAAATTTCCAAGTTTTATAGTTCCATTTCGTACAATATTCTGATCACGAGACATAATCATATACTTAGTCTTTTCGAGATTTACTTCCAACCCTATCTCTTTACTTGCTTCAAGTAGAATTTCCGCGTTTTCCCTAATCGTTTGTGGATTTTCTCCTAACATATTCACGTCATCCGCATAGACAAGCAGCTGATGTAACCCGTTCAATTCCAAACCCTCTCTGTTAACCTGGACTTTCCTAATGGCATACTCTAGAGCGAAGTTAAAAAGTAAAGGTGATAGTGCATCTCCCTGCTTTAGCCCACAGTGAATAACCATAATTTATTTTGCTTCGTTGTCATTTCTTAACGTTTCACCAGCAGATCGTTTTCCTCTAAAACAATATTACTCTACTGAAACAATAATTATTGTAAACAATGTAGCATGATAATTCAGAATTTTCCGATAATCTGATTAAGATTCCCAATTCATAAGCCCTTATCAAAATCTAAGTTCTCCAACTATTCCAATTTACAACTTCAAATCTTAGCTCCAATATTGCTCGACATCTGCAAAGATCGCCTACACTTCACAGGACAATAGAAACCAAAAAGACCTGTTAAATGCAGTAGAAAATCTCTTCAGAAGAGTTTATGTAGTTATGCAGAGTGCAATTTAATTCCCAAAAATTACATTTTTTTTAACATATGACCCATTACGAGTATCTCAGCTTCTACCTAAGACACAAAACTCGAATTCTTAACACATGTCCTCCATAAATATTTCCTACTTTTAACACAGGGATATGTTTTTCTCTGTTGGATAGTTTAAGAATAGAAAATTAATTCTACATCTTGATTACACAACTTTTAACACTGTATCACTTCGGAATATGTATGGTAAGACGTCCCTGTGTTAAATTTCAACGTACCTCGTTTACATGTTTCGACCTATTTATGGGTCATCTTCAGAACTGGTCGTTGTTGGTCTTGGCGCCACTAGTTCTGTTTCTTGTGAGGGTGTGTTCCTGTGTTATAGTGTAGAGTCAAAGTGAGTTGTGTGGACAGACAGGCACTTCGTTTCAAACACGTTACAAAGAACACATCACAGCCATAACAAAATTACAAAACACCTCCACATATCCAGAACACATCACAAATGCTAACCACACCCACAGAGACATCAACACAGACATGGAAATACTGCACATCCAACCAAAAAGCCAGAAACTCAACACACTAGAACAATATTTAATATACAGACACACGAAAACACACCCCAACGATATTCTCAACACACAAGTCAATTTCAAAACATACACACTCTTTGACTCTACACTATACCACAGGAACACACCCTCACAGGAAACAGAACAAGTGGTGCGAAGACCAGCAACGACCAGTTCTGAAGATGACCCATAAATAGGTCGAAACATGTAAACGAGGTACGTTGAAATTTAACATCGGAAAGTCTTACCATACATATTCTGAAAGTAATTCTCTTCTTTTTTCCTTTCCAAAATGCAGTTTCATAATAAATAGTAATATACGTTACAAGAGCGGTATGTTGAAGTTTTTACGTTCGAGGAAAAGTTTGCAAAAGCGAAACGTAGTTGAGCTTTTTTAATTTCCGAGAATTGAAAGAAAACATACCGCTCGTGTATCGTACATTATTTTTGTACGAAGGTCGTTTATTACATACCTGAAAGAGGAATTTCTAATTAGTTGCAATGAAATCTCCATCTTGGTTTCTGTTCAATGACGGCAAATTTGCAAAACAAAAATATCTATCTTCAACATTGTTGCTTTAAAATATTTTCTGTATTTACTATACTCCAGCAGGCCGTGATATACGTCTGTCTTCCCCCCCCCAGTCTATAATTGCGAACTTAAAACAAACGGTAAGGTTATGTAATGATTTATTTTTCATTTTAATATTTTAACAATATTATTTATATAACATATTGCAGTAATAACATCGGCAAGTTGATTTGTTGATTTTTTACGGCTTCCTTAATGTTACTTGCATCACGAATGCAGTAACTATAGTGGAGTTGTAGAGTTTACTTAAGTTTTGCAAATATTTAAAAACAATAATTAACAGTGCAATTTAGGTGAAATTGCAGTGGTAAGTTTCCAATTTATATTTATTACTATATTGAACGTCTCTAAAAATAATATGTTAAAAGCCTAAAGCAGTAAAATCAATATGTCACTTAAGCGGTAAGAAGAGGGAAATTGTTATGTGTGTTATGTTGGGAATACTGAATGTGGAATTTTAGACTCTCCCCGGATTGGTTTTGTGCGGAAACCAAGCAAATACGCACGATCTCGCACAAAAAAAAAATTGATACTTTGTAAAGTTTTTATAATAATTAAACTTACTCGTGTCTAAAACATCAATAGGCATCCTATAATATGTGGTAAAAGTTTCATCTTTCTACAGTACATATGAATGTTTCTGAGAAAATGGGTCATAAAGTTGGTAAAATTGAACATTCTAAAAACAGCCTCCATCCCTCTTGACAGTTCGGGAAACATTCCGAAATGTCGAGATACTAAGTATTAAGATATAGTTGCGAAATCTTCATCACAAAATGATAATACATTACTTAATGTACATAAATCTTGAGACAGCAAAGGTGATTTCACACATCTGGAATTACAAAACCACTCTCCATCCAGAAATTCCTCCTTACAATAGAAACATAGACTAGCTGATCAGATTTATGGGCAATGCCCACACATGCATTGCAACTTAACAACACGAAAAACAAATCCCAGAAATGAAATGTGGCATTGCACCGTTTATTTACATTAATAAATAATGCCTTCTCTGGTCTTGATTTATTACACTTTTTGTAAAACAAAACTGCAGCAAATCTATGTACTACGTCACGGCTGCGTCATCATCTCCATGATGCAGTTTATTTTGCTCTGCGGACGTCGAATTTGTCTCTGTCAGGGAAGCGACTTCATGCGACATCAATTATATTCCAAAGTTGCCATGGAAATATACGAATGGTACTAAAATACTCATTTTAATGCTGCAGACACATTCCTTCTAATTACTCTCGAGTACCGATCTTACATTTCAGCTTTTATTAATAAAAACGTCATATTTATAATGTTGATTGCATTTTGTAAAAGAAATACCAACTTTTGCGGAAAAAATCTCTATCATCTCGTCTGTTCAAAGATAACAATGAACAAAATCAGCTATTCATAAAATGAATTCATGTAACTTAAAAATTCTTGCTCTACTTCATGAAACTTTCAATGGTCCTGTGTTTGTTGAAATTACTTACTTACTTACTGGCTTTTAAGGAACCCGCAGGTTCATTGCCGCCCTCACGTAAGCCCGCCATTGGTCCCTATCCTGAGCAAGATTAATCCAGTCTCTATCATCATATCCCACCTCCCTCAAACCCATTTTAATATTATCCTCCCATCTACGTCTCGGCATCCCTAAAGGTCTTTTCCCTCCGGCCTCCCAACTAACACACTATATGCATTTATGCATTCGCCCATACGTGCTACATGCCCTGCCCATCTCAAACGTCTGGATTTAATGTTCCTAATTATGTCAGGTGAAGAATACAATGCGTGCAGTTCTGCGTTGTGTAACTTTCTCCATTCTCCTGTAACTTCATCCCTCTTAGCCCCAAATATTTTCCTAAGCACCTTATTCTCAAACACCCTTAACCTATGTTCCTCTCTCAAAGTAAGAGTCCAAGTTTCACAACCATACAGAATAACCGGTAATATAACTGTTTTATAAATTCTAACTTTCCGATTTTTTAACAGCAGACTGGATGATAAAAGCTTCTCAACCGAATAGTAACACGCATTTCCCATATTTATTCTGTGTTTAATTTCCTCCCGAGTGTCATTTATATTTGTTACTGTTGCTCCCAGGTATTTGAATTATTCCACCTCTTCAAATGAGAAATTTCCAATTTTTATATTTCCCTTTCGTACAATATTCTCGTCACGAGACATAATCATATACTTTGTCTTTTCTGGATTTACTTCCAAACCTTTTTCTTTATTTGCATCAAGTAAAATTCCCGCATTTTCCCTAATCGTATGTGGATTTTCTCCTAACATATTCACGTCATCCGCATAGACAAGCAGCTGAAAGAATGTTACTACAATTATTAATTTTTATATCGGTAATTTTCATTCATTAATGTGAGTAATGATTCATAACAATGTTACAACTTTTATAAAATAAAAATTAGAACCATGAAATAATAAAGGTCACTCACTACTGGTCTGTCACCTCGCTCCACAGTTCTACTGTCGTGTGACTCCTGACGCACATGACGTCATTCGAATTCGTTATCAGAGATAGGAAACAGCCCTGTATTTTAAGAAAAACTTATTCATCACGTCAAATCCCTATTTTCCGTTCTTTGATTAACACAGTGCATCATAACTGTAAAATAGGTCGTTTAGTTGGGAAAGGTTCCTTGTAGAAACATGTTTTTGGAATTCAGGGTCTAAGTTAAATTTATTTCCTTGGGATACGGAATTGAAGCGTATTAAATTGTACTCTGTTGTTGAATAGGGAATCGAAGAGAGCGCGCGTGTTTACTTATTTATTTATTTATTTATTTATTTATTTATTTATTTATTTATTTATTTATTTATTTATTTATTTATTTATTTATTTATTTATTTATTTATTTATTTATTTATTTATTTATTTATTTATTTATTTATTTATTTGTTATTTACTTATTTATTTATTTATTTACTTATTTACTTACTTATTCCCTTGCTTATTTAATTACTTATTTACTTATTTATTTACTTATTTATTTATTTATTTATTATTTATTTATTTATTTATTTACTTATTTATTTATTTATTTACTTATTTATTTATTTACTTATTTACTTATTTATTTATTTATTTACTTACTTATTTGTTTATTTATTTACTTACTTATTTATTTATTTATTTAATTATTTATTTATTTATTTATTAACAGTATGATCGTATAATTAGTAATATTACATGTTTAATGCTGTCATATTATATGCATGCGTCCGTGCGTGCGTGCGTGCGTACGTGTGTGTGATTTTTTGGTCGCAGAAGTGATTTATGATAATGTAGGATATTTTCCAGGCTAGGTTGAGGCTAAGCTTAAAAGGTCTGAGGCAAACCACAGAGACAGAGAACAAATCTGTGTGTGCCAAGATGGTTTCCGTGCGTCGCACAGGACTGTCCTGCACGCAATGCGTGCGTGACACAGTCACACGTGTTCACTCTTCCCCAGATACAACAGAGAGATAATTACTTTATCGTAAGCAATTTCGGAAATTAAATCCACATAGAAAAGTCCAGGTCACACACGTTGTAACATAGACGAGCAAATTACTAGGTTTCCACGCAAATATGTTTAAAGCGGATGGACAGATTTCAATCAACCTCTGGTTTGTACCGAGTTGGCCACTTGGTCAAGATAAGCCGCTAGTTGCCATGTCTAACTTCGTTATATAAAACAAGGTTATGAAGAGTAAACCGATTGATTAAGAAAATAGTAACTACCGTGTATAAGATTTGTTGGTGATATGGCGTTGTGAGAAGTATTAATTAATTAATTAATTTACTTATTTATTTATTTATTTATTTATTTATTTATTTATTTATTTATTTATTTATTTATTTATTTATTTATTTATTTACTTCTTTACTTATTTATTTATTTACTTATTTATTTACTTACTTATTTATTTATTTATTTATTTATTTATTTATTTATTTATTTATTTATTTATTTATTTATTTATTTATTTATTTATTCTGGTGTAGTTAAGGCCATCAGGCCTTCTCTTCCACAACACCAGGAATACAAATACAATAATAGAAATAAACAGAGAGAGAAAAAATTCACTATATACAAAGTAAAGCTACACAAGAAATAAAGAGAATCCAGATTAAAAAAAAAGAAAAAGAAAAAAGAAACACAAATCAATACTTCTAGCAATACCTAAAAACATTAACTAAGACAAAATTTTCAAATTCACTGTGGGCTAAATTAAGGAGATGCACTATCACCTTTACTTTTTAACATTACTCTAGAATATGTCATTAGGAAAGTCCAGGATGACAGAGAGGGTTTGGAATTGAACGGGTTACATCAGCTGCTTGTCTATGCGGATGACGTGAATATGTTAGGAGAAAATCCACAAACGATTAGGGAAAATAGGGAAATGTTACTTGAAGGAAGTAAAGCGATAGGTTTGGAAGTAAATCCCGAAAAGTCAAAGTGTATGATTATGTCTCGTGACTAGAATATTGTAAGAAATGGAAATATAAAAATTGCAGATTTATCTTTCGAAGAGGTGGAAAAATTCAAATATCTTGGAGCAACAGTAATAAATGTAAATGACACTCGGGAGGAAATTAAACACAGAATAAATATGGGAAATGCCTGTTATTATTCGGTTGAGAAACTTTTGTCATATAGTCTGCTATCAAAAAATCTGAAAGTTAGAATTTATAAAACAGTTATATTACCGGTTGTTCTGTATGGTTGTGAAACTTGGACTCTCACTTTGAGAGAGGAATATAGGTTAAGGGTGTTTGAGAATAAGGTTCTTAGGAAAATATTTGAGGCTAAGAGGGATGAAGTTACAGGAGAATGGAGAAAGTTACACAACGCAGAACTGCACGCATTGTATTCTTCACCTGATATAATTAGGAACATTAAATCCAGACGTTTGAAATGGGCAGGACATGTAGCACGTATAGGGGAATCCAGAAATGCATATAGAATGTTAGTTGGGAGGCCGGAGGGAAATAGACCTTTGGGAAGGCCGAGACGTAGATGGGTAGATAATATTAAAATGGATTTGAGGGAGGTGGGATATGATGGTAGAGACTGGATTAATCTTGCACAGGATAGGGACCGATGGCGGGCTTATGTGAGGGCGGCAATGAACCTGCGGGTTCCTTAAAAGACATTTATAAGTAAGTAAGTAAATAGACTCTCATTGTAACAAAAGAAAATCTATTTTTCTAGAAAAATTATGTCTGTGCTTACCTCGTGGGGTTTGGTGCTACGAATTTTGACCAACACGAAAGAGTCATTCTCTTTTAGAATGTGTCCTATGAAGTCGAAAGGATATACTGTATAAAATATTATACTCTGGAATGATGAGATATTTCTATTAAACTATGTAGTCTTTTCTCTTGGTAATTAAAAGCCGTAGTGTCTATGTAACAATAAAAAATATCAGCTTGTTTGCAACTAGGAGTATTCTTTTATTATAATTACCGTATGATACTGAAATTGTTCCTGAATTTTCATTTTTGTTTAAATGATAATTAGCAATTACTCCAAATCCGCAAACTTGTGTAACTTATATTTACAACACAGTTACTGCATAAGTTCAAGTATACTGTATAACAGCAAATAAGAAAAACAAATGACTCGCAAAAGACTAAACCATGTACTTGGAATTAGCTTAAATTAATTCAGGTAGTAGGAAGAAATTTACATACACAGACGCAATGCTAGCGTCAACTGTTTATTGCATGCAAATGTTTAGCCCGTTATTCGTATGTTTGTGCCCACCACGTGCGCTGCCTTGTTCGATTTCACTGCCTCTGAATTTTATTTAGTAACACCAGCGCCAGACACGGGTGTGGTAGAAAGAAGCACTGCCCCCAAAAAATAATAAAAACTAAAATAAAGAATAGAGGAATGAATAATTTCTCGCTTTCTGGCAGTATTAAAAAAAAAAAAAAGAAACATGCATGGCGCACATGTACTCGGTAATACATGGTGCAGCCACCAGATGGCGTTCGGAACGATATACATACTGCTGCAGGACACATCAGCAGAATATGATGAAGAAGAGTTCGGAGCAGTCTCGAGTTAGCGGCGGCCTTGTTAATGCTTTAAGGAGGCCATGCTTGTTTGCTTCTGTTCCCAGCGTGCATTGCTTTGCTGCAAGATGAACTGTCTAATGCACACGGCTCAGCATATAGCCACTTATTAAAACAAAAGAAACAAGAAACAATGAGGAGACCAATGAAGTCATGTATTTTTATAACTCGGTTCGCAAGACACGAAAACAAATGCAGTCTGATATAAATTCGTGGAAAATTTACGTTACTAGGCTTTTGTTGTTGTTTAGTGAACTGTCAAAAGACAGGAGATTAAAATCGGAAATTCTATAAATAAAATTCTAGTTGTTGAAGGGACAAATATTTTCAATATTACCACTTTGATATGTGATAATAATAATAATAATAATTATTATTATTATTATTTATTTATTTATTTATTTATTTATTTAATCTGGCAGAGCTACGGCCAGTAGGCCTTCTCTTCCGCCCAGCCAGACTCTAATTCTAATTGAATACAATTGCTTACATAGTTATTACATTAATATCTAGACCATAAAACAACATGAAAGTAAATAATGATAATTGGATAAGTAATGTTAGTGTGACAATAATAAACATTGGTAAGAAATAGTGATGATGATAATAATAATAATCTATACTAATAATAAATCTGTAGCCGACATTTTTTCTGGTAATTTTCGATTTTCCAAAAATAATTGGTCCTAACTAATATAATTAACCACACTGAAACCGAAAATCGCTTTTTTGAAAATTTTGTTTGTATGTCTGTCTGTCTGTATGTTTGTTACCTTTTCACGCAATAATGGCTGAACAGATTTCGATGAAAATTGGAATATAAATTAAGTTCGTTGTAACTTAGATTTTAGCCTATATGACATTCAAAATACATTATTTAAAAGGGGTGTTATAAGGGGGCCTGAATTAAATAAATCGAAATATCTCGCTTATTATTGATTTTTGTGAAAAATGTTACATAACACAAGTTTCTTCAAAAATAATTTGCGATAAGTTTTATTCCTTGACAATGTTTGATAGGATTGATATTTAATGAGATAAATGAGTTTTAAAATTAAAATAACTGCCATCTAAGGCCGTGTAATGAATTAAAAAACAAATGGCTTCGTCTATAAGGGACCTTGGACAGCAACAATCGAAAGCTATGAAAGATAGCCTACAAAGAATGTTTCTGTGTTTGTATGAAGTAATATCGGAAGCTAAATTAACCGATTTGTATAATTAATTATTATTTCACCATTGGAAAGTGTAGTTTCTCTAGATGGACATAATGCTATAATGTTATTACAGTAACTTCTGATATAATATAATGTAATATGTAATATATAATATAATTTAAGTTATTTGAAGGGTTCAGAACCATAGTGGGCCAAGCACCATTTACTGAATATGTAGAAAACAAGGGTTAAAATTAAGTTATTACCATAATTCAATGGAAACCTATAACAAGTAAAATAAAATATACACATTAAATCTAAATGATGTCAATCTTCATTAAACTATGGTTGCATGTAATAAAAATTAAGAAACATGTTAAAGGAATTGTCATTGCACCAAATGAGTATCTCTGGACCAAAATGATCGCATTTTAATTATTTGGATGCAATTTAAATTAAGTAACATATTAAACGATTTATCCTTCTATCAAACACGAATGTTCCCCGGGTCAAATGTCCTATTTTAATTATGTAATTACTTTATATTTATTTCTAACGGGTGCAGCGGAGCGCACGGGTACGGCTAGTAATAATAATACTAATAATAATAATAATGAGATAATTTAAATATTTATTCTGTGATATATATATATATATATATATATATATATATATATATAAAACCATTAAACATTGAGAAACCTGAATCAGCTATTATTGTTAATAAGATTTGTTAGAAAAATATTTCGTTAGTCTATTCTTAAATTGGTTTGATGTCTGACAGACCCTGACATTACTCGGTAGGGAATTCCAAAGCCGAGGAACGGCCACAGTGAAAGAAGATGAATATGAAGATGTTCGGTGGGAGGGAATGGATAATATTGAGGAGTGTTGTGATCGTGTGTCTAGGTTATGATGGGTGGATAAATTTTGAAAACGAGACGCAAGATAGACAGGAGTGGAGAAATGCAATATGTGAAAGAGGAGGGAAAGACAGTGAATTTTTCTGTAGGACAGAATAAATGGTATAATATGGAAATTTAAAAACGAAAGTATGCTGTACACTAGAATTACAACCAAACCAATTTTATTTTATGAAACTAAACTCTAGATCCTAAGGAACGAAACTAAGATCTGTTAGAAACCCAGCAAATGAAATATTTTATATCATTAGCGGGCTTTACTCGATCATATCACGTCGGTTGTAAAGCAAATGTCAGGTAATCATGTGACCTATCTCGTCAAATGATTTCTCTGTAGTATTAACACAGATGTTTTCTATATTAGATAGATTTACAGTTGGTACATTGTTATTGAATAACGTATATTTAAAAAGGCAAACTAGTTTGAAACTATGTTGTAAATTGTAATATTTGTAATAATAATGTCTTCAAGTTTGTGAGCGTGATTTTATAAATAATATATACGTTATATATACTTCTACGAATGCTTTGTCGAGTTTGTACAGCGTGTCATGCTTCCAATATTCTCCTATACAGTCGTATGTCTGAATGTATGTCAAGGATTATTTCACCTCTATTGAATATCAAAGTTTCTCTCACAACATCGATTCCTTTGAAGGAAATAACCACAACAGGCCAGAAAATAACCATACTCTGCAAGAAGATCTAACTAGATAGTGTCAATTTATATAAAATTGTCTGCAACGATTTTCTTCAAAAATTCTTTCTCGTGAGAAATAGCCTTCGGAAGCACACGTGTACACAGTGTACTGGTCGTCTTAACTGTTTCAAGTAGAGAATTCTTCACAAAACATCTTGTATTAAAATTTACTTCAGGCACACGATTTATTGTGCTGAATCCTATAGTTCATAGTTACAGAAACGTATTTAGTATGCCAGTTTATATCACTATTTATTGTATGAAGGCACTCGGGTGGATCAGTTGGTAGGGCAACTAAACGGACTAGAGTATCCTCAGTTCAATTCCCGGCGATGCGATGACAGGATTTTTCTCGGTGCCAAAAGTCCTAGAACTGTTCCAGGATACACTCAGGGTGTCAAACTGGGTACGACTCATTCCTGGAAGTAAATAATGGTTAGAGGTACTACTACTACTTACTTACTTACTTACTTACTTACTTAGAATAGAATAGAATGTTTTATTTTCGCTGGCACAGTTAAGGCCATAAGGCCTTCTCTTCCACTCAACCGGCCTTAATCAATACAATATATATATATATATATATATATATATTTAAATTATGAATATTTACACTACAATTAAAAGATTCTCCAGCAATATTCTTCAGTTAAGTTTTAACGACTAGTACATGTTTATTTAAATTCATATAAAACCTATAAGATAAAGTAATAACTTAATTTATGAGCTAATTTAATTCAATCAATTATAATTAATTTGAGATAACTAGTAAAATTATCAGAATTAATTTAATAAGTTTACTAGAACTATGTTATAGGGAGAAAAAAATATATGAATCTAAAATATATTTATATAATGAAAATATTAATGTAATGAAATTTTGCCATTAGAGGTTATATATTCTATTTAGATAAATTATTGATAATAGGAATGGACAGATGTTAGTTTCATTATAAGTAACAAATATTAATCAGTAATTAATCTGTTAAGTAACAATTTATGTAATTTTGACCTAAATGAAGTTATTGACCAACAACCCCTTACATCACTCGGTAGCGAGTTCTAATTTCTAGCAACTGAAACTGTATAAGATGAAGAATATAAAGATGTCTTGTGGTAGGGTACTTACTTACCTACTTACTTAGTTACCTACGTACTTACTTACTTACCTACTTACTTATTTACCTATGTACTTACTTACCTACTTACTTACTTGCCTACGCACTTACTTACCTACTTACTTCCTTACCTACTTACTTACTTACGTACGTACTTACTTACTTACCTACTACGTATTTACCTACTTAATTACTTACCTACGTACTTACTTACCTACTTACTTACCCACGTACTTACATACTTACCTACTTACTTACTTATCTACTTACTTACCTACGTACTTACTTATTTATCTACGTACTTACTTACCTACCTACTTACTTACCTACGTACTTATTTACTTATCTACGTACTTACTTACCTACGTACTTACTTTACTTACTTACTTATCTAATTACTTACCTACGTACTTACTTACCTACTTACTTACATACCTACTTACTTACGTACTTACTTACCTACGTACTTACTCACTTAAATACCTACCTACCTACTTAGTTACTTACTTACCTACCTACCTACTTACTTACCTACCTACTTACTTACCTACCTACTTACTTACCTATCTACCTACTTACCTACTTACTTACATACCTACTTACTTACCTACGCACTTACTTACTTACATACTTACTTACATACTTACATACTTACTTACTTACTTACTTACTTATGGCTTTTAAGGAACCCGGAGGTTCATTGCCGCTCTCACATAAGCCCGCCGTCGGTCCCTACACTGAACAAGATTAATCAATTTTATTAGGTTACTCTTCAGTCAATACTTATCATTTTAAACAATGAATTATATGATTGAGTATAAAATTATATTTTATTTTATTTTATTTCATTTTATTTTATTTTACGACGACCGCGTTTGCCTTACGGCATCGTCAGGTCTCATCTGAGCGTGACAAAAACACATTACAGAATATCTGGTTGACAACTTGCAACATGCATGAATTGTGCCATCACGACGAAAACTAGAAACTCAGATGAGTGTTTTAGAAGCATGTCAGATTGAATATATGATTTTTTAAGTATTTGTACTTCATTGTCTAATATGGAAAAACTAGAATTACATAGTATTATGCACAATAGATATGTATTAATTATAAAATAGTTAAAATGCAATTAAAAACAGTTGAACAACATATGTTGAATGAATTAGTTGTATTACATATTTGTTAAAATTACATCTGTGATATATGCTGACAAAAACTATCAGTTATCGAAACAAAGATTTACAAATATGTAATTAAATGTCTTTCTTAGGTTTCATACTTGTACACATATAACTTACGGATGTCATCACTTGAATAAACAAATAGCAGGTGTATTAAGTGATGGTTGACAACCATGTTTCGTGGGTCAACTGTTTTTCTAATGTCATGTCCTGTTACTGTAGTTATTTTGTGACTGTTTGGGATGACATTTGGAGCAAAGGTGTCGTAGGGCCATACTTTGATATCCACGTATTTCAATTTTGAGACTCATCCAAAAGACATATTTTCGACTTAAGGAGAGAGGATGGTATTTTTTAAAACTTTTTTTCTATTTGGTGCAAAATATTAATATTTTGTATGTAGAGAGCTCATACCTGTAGCAACCCAACCAAATATAAATATAAAAAAAAAATTATTTGTGGGCCCAAATTTGAAAAAAAAATGTACCCAATGCAGGATTGTACTAAAACCGATATATCTAAACCGTTTTTAAAGATAGATTCAAACAGTTTTTTGTAATGTATTTGCAAAAGCATGCTCTACAAACTGTCTGTAACAGAATTTTGATATTAGTCCCTACGTTTGTAAAATAAACAATTAAAATTTAATAACAATTTTCTGATTTCCTTTCTTGCAAACCAACGAACATATTTTGAAATGAAATCAATTAACAAAATTCTGTTATAGAGAAAAGTTCCCTAATAGTCTAAAGAATGTGTGTTCTAAATTTCTTGCATGTATCCTTAATAGTTTATAAATTATATCCATTTTTGTCTGGAAATGTAGCAAAAAAAAAATGAAGTTACTGGAAACCGATAAAAGCGGGGAGTGATTTAAAAATGCATAGCGCAGGAAGTTTAAAAATGACATCTCAACATCCGATAAGGGCACAAATACCCACAAAATGTTATGCAACGTATTTCACACATATCAAAGGGTATTTTAAAGAGATTTTTTTTATTTTAATTTACCGAAAACAACAATAAAAGTGGGCGAGTGATTTAAAAATCCATAACGCAGGAAGTTTAAAAATGGCGACTCAACATCCGATAAGGGCACAAATACCCACAAAATGTTATGCAACGCATTTCACACATATCAAAGAGTATTTTAAAGATTTTTTAAATTTAATTTACCGGAAACAACAGTGAAAGTGGGCGAGTGATTTAAAAATCCATAACGCAGGAAGTTTTTAAAAATGGCGACTCAACTTCCGACAAGGGCACAAATACCCACAAAATGTTATGCAATGCATTTCACACATATCAAAGAGTATTTTAAAGAATTTTTTTTTAATTTAATTTACCGGAAACAACAGTGAAAGTGGGCGAGTGATTTAAAAATCCATAACGCAGGAAGTTTTTAAAAATGGCGACTCAACTTCCGACAAGGGCACAAATACCCGCAAAATGTTATGCAATGCATTACACACATATCACAGAGTATTTTAAAGATTTTTTTTTAATTTACTAATTTTTCACCAAAAATACTATCCTCTCCCCATAAAATGTGTGATTTGTACAATAAAATATGAATTTGAATTTACATTTAATAATGTTAATCTCCAAACATAGTGTGTCAAACATTCATCATCCGATATGTAGGAGGTTCGGGTTTAGCAGATTCTCATCTGACCAGTCACTTCAACTCTAAAATATTTTAAGAAAGAAGCGCGAGAAAAGACGAGCCTTTAATAGCATCATGCACTTGTAATAAAATAATGCTTCTTCGCAAACTGGTTTCGTATCAAGTGTTTATCTCTTACATAAAGTCCCATTAAAGTATTTTCATGGATTTTTTCAGACAAGAGAAGAGACATAAACTTTCCACCTTATTTTGCGGAAAGTAATGAAAGTGGGGTAAAAATACCCTCGATTGATCGTGCCTCGCCGGTGTGCCGTCCATTTCTAGAATACTCTAAAGTTTCCATCTCTCTCCCTCGCCTTCTCTGTCAATTTCACTTGGTGCGGAGAATTTCTTAGGAAACAAGGACATCCAATATAAAAGTTCTAGAACACGGCCACTGATGAAAATTTGAACCTCGTGACAAATAAAGCCGATATCGTGCTTCAATTTGCCATTCTTCTTTGATTCTTATAAGCGAATTTCACACATCAGATTTCTATCAAAGTAGGAAAAAATTGCATTATATTTTCCATGGCGATTGCTTTATGTACAGTTACCCAAAAAAGATTGGGCAGTTAGAATATTCAAAGTCCCAGATACAAGACACTGCGCATGACCGGGGACTCAGAATACAGATACACATGATAACGCGTTATTTAGTTATTTAAATTCACTCTATTTTCACTAATGACGAAGACTTTTCGTTATGCTAGAGTAAGCTACGAAAAAAAGTCCTATACCATGTTATTAGCATTACACAAGAGATCGGGTTACCATAGCAACGATTTTATTTTTGTGTATGCAGTAATATCACAGTCTAGTATATACAGTCACGAAACTCAATACGTAGTAAATATATATTCATACATAGTTGCTAACCACTAGAATCGCTACTATCGCCTCATCACAGACAATGCGAAATAGTAACTCCATAGTCTATTGTTCCAAGTACCCTTGTAAACTCAAGCTTCGTGACTGTATATATTTGACTGTGGTAATCTATACTAATAATAAATCTGCAGCCGAAATTTTTCTGGTAATTTTCGATTTTCCAAAAATAATTGATCCTAACATATATAATTAACCACCCTGAAACCGAAAATCGCTTTTTTGACATTTTTGTTTGTATGTCTGTCTGTCTGTATGTTTGTTACCTTTTCACGCGATAATGGCTGAATAGATTTCGATGAAAATTGGAATATAAATTAAGTTCGTTCTAACTTAGATTATAGGCTATATGGCATTCAAAATACATTATTTAAAAGGGGGGTTATAAGGGGGCCTGAATTAAATAAATCGAAATATCTCGCTTATTATTGATTTTTGTGAAATATGTTACATAACAAAAGTATCTTTGAAAATGATTTATGATAAGTTTTATTCTTTGAAAAAGTTTGATAGGACTGATATTTAATGAGATAAATGAGTTTTGAAAAATTAAAATAACTGCCATCTAAGGCGGTGTATTGAAATACAAAACAAATGACTTCGTCTATAAGGGGCCTTGGACACAACAATCGAAAGCTATGAAACATAGCCTACAGACAATGTTTCTGTGTTTGTATGAAGCTAAATTAACCGATTTGTATAAATAATTATTATTTCATCATTGGAAAGTGTAGTTTCTCCAGATGGACATAATGCTATAATGTTATTACAGTAACTTCTGAGTGAATTGAGGACAGGTAAGATTAGAATAGCTTCTTATCCACAGAAAACTTGATAGGTTATTCTATATATTCATTTCCTGTGTCTATACTAATAATAAATCTGTAGCCGAAATTTTTCTGGTAATTTTCGATTTTCCAAAAATAATTGGTCCTAACATATATAATTAACCACCCTGAAACCGAAAATAGCTTTTTTGAAATTTTTGTTTGTATGTCTGTCTGTCTGTCTGTCTGTCTGTCTGTCTGTATGTTTGTTACCTTTTCACGCGATAATGGCTGAACGGATTTCGATGAAAATTGGAATATAAATTAAGTTCGTTGTAACTTAGATTTTAGGCTATACGGCATTCAAAATACATTATTTAAAAGGGGAGTTATAAGGGGGCCTGAATTAAATAAATCGAAATATCGCGCTTATTATCGATTTTTTGAAAAATGTTACATAACAAAAGTTTCTTTAAAAATAATTTTCGATAAGTTTTATTCCTTGAACAATTTTGATAGGACTGATATTTAATGAGAAAAATGAGTTTTATAATTAAAATAGCTGCCATCTAAGGCCGTGTAATGAATTAAAAAACAAATAACTTCGTCTATAAGGGGCCTTAGACAGCAACAATCGAAAGGTATGAAAGATAGCGCACTGAGAATGTTTCTGTGTTTGTATGAAGTAATATCGGAAGCTAAATTAACCGATTTGTATAATTAATTATTAATTCACCATTGGAAAGTGTAGTTTCTCTAGGTGGACATAATGCTATAATGTTATTACAGTAACTTCTGATATAATATATAATATACAATATAATATAATATAATATAATATAATATAATATAATATAATATATAATATAATATAATATAATATTATGTAATATAATGTAATATAATATAAGTAATATAATATTATATAACATACTTTAAGTTATTTGAAGGGTTCAGAACCATAGTGGGCCAAGCGCCATTTACTGAATACGTAGAATACAAGGGTTAAAATTAAGTCATTGCCATAATATAACAAGTAAAATAAAATATACACAAAAAATTTAAATTATGTCAATGTTCATTAAACTATGGTTGCATGTAATAAAAATTAAGAAACATGTTAAAGGAATTGTCATTGCACCAAATGAGTGTCTCTGGACAAAAATGATCGCATTTTAATTATTTAGATGCAATTTAAATTAAGTAACATATTAAACGATTTATCCTTCTATCAAACACGAATGTTCCCTGGATCAAATGTCCTATTTTAATTATGTAATTACTTTATATTTATTTCTAACGGGTGCAGCGGAGCGCACGGGTACGGCTAGTATCTATATATAATTTGAACTGGTAATGGAAGTTTCGGGAAAACGACTGAACGGATTTTAATGAATGACTCGTCATTTTGAAGCTTGGCATCCAAAGATTTTCAGAAAAATAGTAACTTTCGGTGAAGCGTTAGTTTTCCTACATAATTGTCCTATTTTCCAAAAGTCCATCTTTCGTCAGTCTTGAGAACTAATTGCATTTCAGAATAAAACAAAACACACACTACAATAAACAATAGGCTATTACACGAAGCCCATGACCTGCAGGATTGCTGACAAATTTAGAGCTCAAATTCAATTGGTTATTAAAAACTTCAAGACTTACTAAAATAATTTACAGGTCTGATTCTGCGGTGTGTAATTTTCTGAGTACAGCTGTGTATTGGATATTAAAATCTACAAAACATGAGGTGGTTTGATGACATTATTACCATTAGAAATGAAATATTATTATAGTTAATGCCATGATGTGACTATTTTTCATTAATTATACATATTAATGCTATATTGATGATATGAAAGTGAAACGTTCTGGGGTTATGTAAGTAGATATAGAGAATATCTTAAATTAGATCTTCATTTCTATAATTTACTGAGTGGCAGTTATTACAAAACTCACGTAAGATAATAATATTGTTATTAAAAATCAAATATTTTTATAGTTATTAATCAAGTGGGGTTGGGTCTTTTTCATATACTTAATGGCGGTGTGGTGTAGATATTTATATGCGTCATTCTCTTCAGTATTGGCTCGAGAGAGCGCAAAAATTACAGTTCCTAAGGAAAGACCAAAAGGTATTACTTACTGATAAAATAAGAAGCCTACAAAATTTTGTAGTCTCCCGATCATTTCAGCAAGCTATCTTAGCAGGATAAAATGATTTTACCCTCTACATTTCAAGCTCTGCATGCAGCAGCTATACCAAGATGCTATGTCTATTGTTCGAAAGCATAGCAAACCTGACTTTCTTTAACTTTCACCTACAATCCACAATGACCTGAAATAGCTATTGCTTTACTCCCACATGAAAAACCCACTGATCCTCCTGACATTGTTACTTGCGTTTTCGCTTTGAAACTCATAAACCAAGGCGATAGGTCCAAGAAAAAGTATTTGGCATTTAAAAACATTCAGAGGGAGTATGTTTCATTATTGCGGAAGCAAATAACTTTCAGGATGTCTGGTATTCTTCATTGAAAATAAATCTGAAAAATGTTTATTTGAACGTCTAATGAACTTAGTTTGCAGCATTTGCTGCACAAGCCACTAGTTATGCTTGAATTACACAATTGTAATGGATTAACTGAAGTAAAATAGTTATTTACGCAACGATCATATCTTAGTAGCCATTTTATGAGAGTTGCATACAATTGTTTTTCTGCGACCTGTAGTAAGGTTAGACAAAAATTAATTAATTCATTAAAAATTAAAAATAATGTTTAGATACATACTCCTTTATATTGACAATATGGAAATATAAATCCCATATCACATATAGATTGCTCATTTCTATGTTAAAATCGGTGGCACTTTGAACATAACAACCGCTAGGATCGCCACCCGTCCGCCGTAAACGAACACGAGATGGCAGTACAGTCGCTAATGCAATTCAAATGGGAAGTTATGACGTGACTCCTTATGTAACAACTAGATGGCAGCATAATAAACTTGACAAAAGTTGTTACCGTCAAAACCTATAACCGCGAGCAATCTGGATATATATAATCAAGGTTATGAATATGGTTTTAGTTAGTGGAAAACAAAACAGTGACGTTTGAGACAGTGGGGAACAAAAGAATGCAAGTGATTCTTATTTTCAGTTCCTATAGATACGAAAAAAAAAAAACAAATGAAATCACAGTTCCTTTTTGCAAGATTTTACGTTAACCTAAATATAAAAATTATTGAATAATATCTAATTTCAGCAATTTTGATGAATTGGAAACAATGGAGGAAACTGTGAAAGTGAGCAATACTTTATTACCTGCAAAATCAAAGAACTTTTATGAAAAGACATATGAGCAGTTCATGGATTAGAGAACAATGACTAAATCTGACACGAGCTTGTGGATGTACCTAATATGATGTCAAAAGGGCCAGTTTCATAAGAGGAACAACTCAAAATGTAAAGTTTTCAGGAAACTGCATTTTAAAGTTACAGGTTGCTGTGAAAAATCCAACGATCATTTAAATTACTTGAAATTCTGTTAATGATGTTCTGTACAGCACGAACTATAACTAATATTATTAACTACAAAGTGTTATTCTGCGAGAAGTTTCAAACAAAAAAGTTTAATAAAATTTGCTCGTTTCTGCTTCCTTTTCGATATAAAATTTTTTTACATGAAAAATTAGCATGTGGGAAATTCCCAATATGCTCAGTCAATTTAAGAGAGCAGTGTATTATGATAATAAATGATTAAAATAAATTTAGTTTTTTCCTTTAAATATGCAGAAATTTGATCTGAACTTAGGCTATGTAACTTTTCTTTCTGAAAAATATTTTTCTACGACCATATGCAATGCTCATCTGTATCGAAATGACATTCATTTCGATACAGGTTATCATTTCGATACAGATTTCTTATTTCAATAAATACCATTGATTTCGAGATGTTAAATGATTTAATCAAACTGCAAAAGTGTAGTAAACTCAATTAAAATGGAAACAACCACAAAACTACACATTTCCTGTTCTATTGATATACATATACCATGTCAGAGACTGTCGGACAATATCAAAATTCAAATTTAAATACAAAAATCACATTCTTGTTCATGGAATTGCTTGTTGAACACCTGTCAGGTTGCACAACTTCTGCTTAACTATCATTATTTCTATCTCTGTTTTTCTTTCTTTTTTTTATTGTATTATCTCGATGAGAGCTCTATAGTGTTTTTTTTTACTCTGTTGACCCTCTATAGGGCTTTAATTTAATTTGTATTATTTTCATCAGCGTTTGTATTTCTTTTTTGTATTTATACGTGCTATTAGGTATTCTTCACCTGACATAATTAGGAACATTAAATCCAGACGTTTGAGACGGGCAGGGCATGTAGCACGTATGGGCGAATCCAGGAATGCATATAGAGTGTTAGTTGGGAGGCCGGGGGGAAAAGACCTTTAGGGAGGCCGAGACGTAGATGGGAAGATAATATTAAAATGGATTTGAGGGAGGTGGGATATGATGATAAAGATTGGATTAATCTTGCTCAGGATAGGGACCAATGGCGGGCTTATGTGAGGGCGGCAATGAACCTCCGGGTTCCTTAAAAGCCAGTAAGTAAGTAAGTATATTAACTGCTTCAAGAAAACAATAAGATTTAGATGCATTTAAATTGGTTTGGTGGATGCTGCACTTTTATGCTGCCATTACAGAACAGAGGGCTTTCGCCACTTGTTAAAAGCAGTACGGGATTTGCACTGGGTGTAGGGAATTTTAGGATTGTGGCTAACCTGTGTAGACGTGGTTTCGTGTTTTATTTGTATCGAACAGACCGCCGCAAGACCTCGAAAGTGAAATGTCAGACAACGGAAGGGCGGTATGCTAATGCTTTCCACAGATTTACAACATTCTCTTTTTCCACAAATTGAAAGCTTTTTCTGCTCGGTTTACGCAAAAGACTCTTAAATTTTGTCGAGTTTCATCCACATGCCTACCACAGATTCTGTAATGAAGATTCAAAGACATAAAAAAGTAAAGTATACATTTGTACCAATTCGATGCAGTAATTTAAGCTCCAGTAAGCTCTCTGATTAGTTGAACATGGTCTTTGATTTCTCAGTTAAGTGATTCCTTTTCGTTAAATACGATATTATTACTAGATATTATACTTTTGCATAGATTATACTCTCTAGCTTTAATCTCAGCTATCTACAAGCTGTGATTACTTTTGTGCAATTTTTTTCACTTCTTTTGGTTTAATGTGTTTAGTTATGAGGTAAATATTTCATTCTTACGTAATATTTTAAATTTTAGTTGATACAGTTTTTTACATTACTTCACTTTTCATAGATATTTCGTTTATGCAACTTTCATATTTTTATTCACTTTTACTATTTATATCTGTATGAA
Organism: Periplaneta americana; assembly: GCF_040183065.1. Taxonomy (NCBI): domain Eukaryota; kingdom Metazoa; phylum Arthropoda; class Insecta; order Blattodea; family Blattidae; genus Periplaneta; species Periplaneta americana. Next base: position 4,325,777 of record NC_091130.1, on the reverse strand, counting down.
AATAATAAAAGAACTATTTCCTTATGGAATTATATTAATTTGTCTCTTTTAAGATTCCACTCCATTGGTTAATAACTTTCATTTCATCAGAATTTTAATATTTTCCAAGACAGAGGAATATAATGTTGACTAAGATGAAGGAAATTATCATATTATCAAAATTCGAAGAATCTCTAAAAGAGAAGATCTTTTCATATATTTGATTAAAGATACAGCAATTATCATGTTTCCAGAATTCGAAAAATCTTCAAAACAGAAGATCTTTTTATATATTTAATTTACAGAAACAGCAATTATGTTATCAGAATTTGAAGAATCTCCAAAACAGAAGATATTTATATAGTCCACACCTGTGGAGTAACGGTTAACGCGTCTGGCCGCGAAACCAGGTGGCCCGGGTTCGATTCCCGGTCGGGCAAGTTACTTGGTTGAGGTTTTTTCCGGGGTTTTCCCTCAACCCAATATGAGCAAATGCTGGGTAACTTTCGGTGCTGGACCCCAGACTCATTTCACCGGCATTATTACCTTCATCTCATTCAGACGCTAAATAACCTAAGATATTGATAAAGCGTCATAAAATAACCCACTAAAATAAAAAAATATATATATTAATTGATTAAAATACAGCAATTATCATGATACAAGAATTTGAATAATCTCCTAAACAGAAGATATTTTCATATACTTTGATTAAAGATAAACCAGTTATCATGTTATCAGAATTTGAAGAATCTCCAAAACACAAGAACTTTATATGTTTTTGATTAAGATACAGCAATATTGAAGAATCACCAAAACACAAGATCTTTATATGTTTTTCATTAGGATACAGCAATATTGAAGAATCTCCAAAACACAAGATCTTTATATGTTTTTGATTAGGATACAGCAAAATTGAAGAATCTCCAAAACACAAGATCTTTTTATATGTTTTGATTAGGATATAGCAATATTGAAGAATCTCCAAAACACAAGATCTTTATACGTTTTTGATTAAGATACAGCAATATTGAAGAATCTCCAAAACACAAGATCTTTTTATATGTTTTGATTAGGATATAGCAATATTGAAGAATCTCCAAAACACAAGATCTTTATATGATTTTGATTAGGATACAGCAATATTGAAGAATCTCCAAAACACAAGATCTTTTTATATGTTTTGATTAGGATACAGCAATATTGAAGAATCCCCAAAACACAAGATCTTTAAATGTTTTGATTAGGATACAGCAAAATTGAAGAATCTCCAAAACACAAGATCTTTTTATATGTTTTGATTAGGATATAGCAATATTGAAGAATCTCCAAAACACAAGATCTTTATATGTTTTTGATTAAGAAACAGCAATATTGAAGAATCTCCAAAACACAAGATCTTTATATGTTTTTGATTAAGATACAGCAATATTGAAGAATCTCCAAAACACAAGATCTTTATATGTTTTTGATTAAGATACAGCAATATTGAAGAATCTCCAAAACACAAGATCTTTATACGTTTTTGATTAAGATACAGCAATATTGAAGAATCTCCAAAACACAAGATCTTTTTATATGTTTTGATTAGGATACAGCAATATTGAAGAATCTCCAAAACACAAGATCTTTATATGTTTTTGATTAAGATATAGCAATATTGAAGAATCTCCAAAACACAAGATCTTTATATGTTTTTGATTAAGATACAGCAATATTGAAGAATCTCCAAAACACAAGATCTTTATATGTTTTTGATTAAGATACAGCAATATTGAAGAATCTCCAAAACACAAGATCTTTTTATATGTTTTGATTAGGATACAGCAATATTGAAGAATCTCCAAAACACAAGATCTTTATATGTTTTTGATTAGGATACAACAATATTGAAGAATCTCCAAAACACAAGATCTTTATATGTTTTTGATTAGGATACAATATTGAAGAATGTCCAAAACACAAGATCTTTATATGTTTTTAAGATACAGCAATATTGAAGAATCTCCTAAACACAAGATCTGTTTATATGTTTTGATTAAAGAAACAGCAATTATCTACCATGTTATCAGAATTTGAAGAATCTCCAAAATAGAAGTAGAATTTTACATTATTATTATTAAGATGCAACAATTATAATTTTATCAGAATATGAGTTATCTACAAAACAGAAGATCTTTACTTATATCTCGATATAGCAATTATCGTTTCATAAAAATTTTAAGTATCTCCAAACAGAGAAAGATCTTTAAGTATATTTTCATGTAGCAATTATCACAACTTTATCAAAATTTGAGGAATCTCCGAAACAGAAGATTTTTACACATGTTTTGATTAAGGTATAGAAAGTGTCATTTTATGATAATTTGAAGTATTTACAAAGAGAAAACCTTTACATTATATTTTGATCAATATACAACAGTTATCACTTGGATCTTCACAAATATTGAAATCCAGCCATATCAGAGGAATGAAATAACGATTATAATCATAAAGATATTCGTTAGGAGGGAAAGAAAATACGGCTTCGATATTTCACAGCGAAAATTTAAGTGAGGCATAACAGGACGAAATGTGCAGAAATGTTTTACCTCTAATAGCCTATGCCACGGAGCTTCCAGCCATCAAGTTTAACGAATTTCATAGCAGCCAGTGATGGGTTTCGCGCTGTGAAAAACTGCCTTCGTCCAGTCAGTATTTTTGGACGCGTCAATTTTAACCCCTTCCCCACTTCGCCGGGATAATATATTCCTTCCCCCATCCATTAACCCATTTCTATCACTCCATCCTGGCAGAGAAGAATTCATTTCTTGCTCCCTATCTCCATCACTTGAACGTGATCCCTTGGCCTGACATTTTAGCTACAGAGACAGCAATTTTGGTATGCGCAAGTAGAATTTGCAGTGAGCAGTGGAGGTAGTTGGTAGTTGAACAACCTTCAAACAGATTTAACCCCATTTCAATCAGCTAATCGTATCTACTAAAAGTGTCTTAAGGTTCGATACCAGTCAAATTCTATCAGATTTATGCCTGCAGAACCCGTAAGTAGGGGAAAGACGTCAGTCTCACTCCACTTCTATTGGGGATGATCGACTTCTACGTAGAGTTGTTCACATTCTTTTCCCGTGCAAGGTCAATCAGTGGCGGCACTGTAATTTTCAAAAAGGATTGTAATAAATTAATTGTGTTTATAATGCGTTATCTCTTTTCAAGGTTTACAATTATGAGATTTCCTGTCGGTAGTTTCTTTGAGATTTCTTTGCACCTAGCCTGCTTTAGATTTTCGAAAACTTTCCTTCTATCATCACTTACAGAAACATAAATTTATAGCATTTAAGTAATGAATCTTGAAAGTCACTATTAATTTCAATTCAAAATGAACACAACGAGTGACGTCCTTAATTTAACAGTATATAAATAAATAATCAATATACAGTTCGTAATAATGAACTTACCCGAAAGTTTGTGCATTCCATAATTCTTAATATGGACTTTGTTGAAATGAGGAGTAGAAATAAATTAGATGGGACACAGTAAACAAGCAATTCTTTCGTCTCCAAGAACAAAACAATCATATTCCCATATTCTTTGGAAGTAGTACATTTTCACGGGTTTAGATTTTGCCAAGTTTGAATTTGTCGCTAACAGAGAGTGATGACGTAATCACTGCAGACTAATGTGGTTACATGTCCAGTATTGTACGAGGCTTCTTATCAAGAAACACAACGTTGATTTTAAGACGGTTCTGGAACGTTATTGACCAATATCTGAAATTCATCCTATAAGTTTAATAACCAATGAAAACGACAAACGTCAAGGATTTAGTTTAAATAATCTTCTTGAAATTATGTATGTTTTTGAAATTTCAATATGTAATATAACACTGTTATACCGCCATGATGGTCCCATGGCTAGATCGCTAGACTTATAATCCTACAGACCCGGGTTCGATCCTCATCATACTCCCGATTTATAACTTCTATTGGGCAAGACGGTGGTACAGGTAACACCTGGAAATCTCCGGAAAAGTCAATGTTCGTATTTTGGGATCGGGAAATTGAAATGTTGGCGAAAACATGGCATAAAATAGGGTTTCGATCCGACGCTCTCCAGGCAACAGACGGAGTTCTATCCGGGAAAACTTTGAAGTTTTAGGTATCATTTGCTGAAAACCGCGTCCTTGTACCTTGCGTAGTTTTTCAGTAATAAATATTTATAATCAGAGAAAGAATTTATGTTCACCCTGTATATTTTCTTCTTATCATTGGTGAAGTAATGTTCATGCGTCTGACCTCCCAAGCTTACGAGTTTTGCATGTGTTGTGGTAGCTACGGTAACAATGGAAATTTTGGAAACAACATGGCAAGAAATCGATTTGAGCTTAGATATTACTAATGTCCGCCATTAATTGGTCACATTAAGTGTTAGGCTAATTAGAATCTTTTAGTTGATCTTGGATTTCGTGTAGATTCACTCACCCATTTTCCCTTTTTATGTTTCATACTGTGTTTAAAAACGAGAGAGATTAACGGAACACGATGTACTAGTGTTCATGACAGTCATTTGTATTCTGTGCTTCCAGTTGATTGGTTAAGGCAGCTCTCACACAGGGTTTGAAATATAGGCCTATCAGTTTCGTAAAACCAGCCTAAAGCGTCATACACATCAATGTGAATGTAAACAATATCGCATTGAATTCCACGAAGCAAAAGTTTAAAGTGATAAGAGCTACTGTTACATGTAAGCACTCTTGTTGGTTTCATGAAGGTAAGCTTTCTATGCGTATGGAGTAATGTAGGGACTGACTGACACTCTCATCACATTTCCTTCATAAAATCGTAGTGCGTAAAGTTGCATTTTACGCGTAAAATGGACCTTTGAAAGACTAATGCGTAAAAAAGTAATTAATCACTTTACGCACTGCCAAAAAATGTTGAGTTTGAGTTTGAGTACAGTTAAATTTGTCACAAAAAAAAGTTACGGTGAAGACAAAGAACTGGATCAATTTTATTTCATGTAATGAAAAAGTCAGGTTAGCTAGGTAGATTCGCAGTAACGATTCAAATCATGTTCTCTCCTATAGCTAGTTTAAGTAATTCTTTTTCTGCAGACAATAGTTACTTTCATGGGTGCGTCTGAAGGAACGAAGAACAATACATTCACTGTCTCTTCTGTTTAGAATCATGCATACTTCTACTCCGAAATATCTGTTATCGCGCTTTCAATTTCTTACAACTCTTCGAAACCGACATCAAGCACTTCTTTCTATCCCTCATCATAGAACGTCTTTATACTCATCTTCCTATACTGTAGAAATACCTCGCCTCTGGAATTCGTTACCTAATGATGTCAGGGACTGCCGGACTTTATCACAATTCAAAATTAAATTGGAAAATTTTGTCTTAGTTAATGTTTTTTAGGTATTGCTAGAAGTATTGATTTGTGTTTTTTTTTTCTTTTTAACCTAGATTAAAATTGCAAGTTTCTTGTTTATGTTAGTTAATTAGTTAGGATGGAATTAATTATGATACTTAATCACTCACTTAAAGTTTGTGTGACTGCAACCTGTATATTTTTGTGTGGCTTTACTTTGTTTATAGTGTTTTTTTTCTCTCTCTTTATTTCTTGAGCAGCTTTACTTTGTATATTATAGTGTATTTATTTCTGTTTATTTATATTATTGTATTTGTATTCCTGGTGTTGTGGAAGAGAAGGCCTGATGGCCTTAACTACACCAGAATAAATAAATAAATAAATAAATAAATAAATAAATAAGTAAATAAATAAATAGTTTATATTTTCCGGTTTCCCGTCTGATTTGCCTTCACTTTACTTTTCATATTATTTATTTTCTTCATAATTTGCTTCTAATCAATTTTTCTCCGACTTTTATTTTAATAACGCTTTCATGTAAGACGGGTTCGTTCATTTTAGAGGTTAGTTCCCTTTATTAATGCACAAGATATACTGAAAAGAATTATTCTCATAACGTTCATATTAGCTTTGCTTAAATGGACTTCTTCAGCTGTATGTATGTATGTATGTATGTATGTATGTATGTATGTATGTATGTATGTATGTATGTATGTATGTATGTATGTATGTATGTATGTATGTATGTATGTACGTGGTACAGTCATTAAGTTCTGACACTGACGCCTGAAGGGTAGGCACCCACAAGAATCTGGATGTCTCAGAAGATGCCGCGTGATACGGCGTACACTTAAACAGATCAACATCCTCCCTCAATATAGTCGCCGTTGGCCGCTATGCACGTCTGCCAACGTTGGTGTAGCTGCTTGAAGCACCGCTGAAAGATGTTGGCAGGAAGATGCCGTACGGCTTCTCTTGTGGCAGTCATGACCTTTTCGGCCGCATAAAAATTACGCCCTCGTAGGATTGATTTCATGAGGGGAAAGAGAAAAAAAATCGCATGGTGCGAGATCAGGTGAGTACGGAGGGTGTGGCAAAACAGCGACCTGTTGCCTTGCAAGTTCCTCTTGGACAAGGATGGAGCGATGTGCAGGGGCGTTGTCGTGTAGCAACAGCCAATTCTTCCTATGCCAAAGCTCAGGACGCTTACGACAAATTGAATTGCGTAAACGGCCAAGAATCTCTTTGTAGAGGATCTTGTCTACAGTTGCACCTTGTGGGATGAATTCTATGTGAACAATTCCATTTGAATAAAAAACTGTTAAAGCATCACCTTGCCTTTTGACCTGTCTTTTTGCGGATTTTTCTGTCGTGGAAATAATGGCGTTTTCTAGGTGGCGGATTGTCGCTTCAGTTGCGGATCGTAAAGGAAACACCATGTTTCGTCTCCAGTTATGATCGGTTATAGCAGTTTCGCCTAATTTCTGACAGAACGTGACGTTTGCCCGTTGCTCAAACTGCAACATACTCGAGTTCCGACGCGCGCATTCAAATCACCGTCACAACAAAGACCGTAGTTCTGCTTACAGTGCATGCACTCAACTGTCTCTTGTTGGGTCCAGAGACTAACTGACAAGATATCATACCATGGCGCCACCTATGCGCTATAGTGTACCACAACGCCACTATGCGCTCAGTATTAGAACTTAATGACTGTACCACGTATGTATGTATGTATGTATGTATGTATGTATGTATGTATGTATGTATGTATGTATGTATGTATGTATGTATGTATGTATGTATGTATGTATTTATGTATGTATGTATTCACACTGCAAATGGGTATATACCCGGTGGCAGTGTTAACTAATTACACTCAATAATGACAATTAATAATAAACACAACTAATAGAAAATACAATTAATAATAATAATAATAACAATAACATCAGGGAGCATCCTAAATTAAATGAAGCACGGTCACTTAAAATAACATTTAAAGTAAATGTAATTTGTATCTTAACCCTAAGTTCGAACTAAGACCCGCGAGTATGATTTGTTCACACATGCACAAGTACCTTTCAACACTACACTTATTTCACTGTCAACTCACTCACTGCACTGGAACTACGACATATTTTGTTTGTTTGCAACCTCATTCAAGAAATTAAATTATAATATCGCATACAGAACAAATAATACACTACAAAAATATCTCAACATAGAAACAACACAAACCACACAGGCGTATACAAACTCAAATGCAACACCTGCAACAGCTTCTACATATGACAGACAGGCAGATCATTTCAAACACGTTACAAAGAACACATCACAGCCATAACAAAATTACAAAACACCTCCACATATGCAGAACACATCATAAATGCTAACCACACCTACAGAGACATCAACACGGACATGGAAATTCTACACATCCAACCAAAAAGCCAGAAACTAAACACACTAGAACAATATGAAATATACAGACACACAAAAACACACCCCAACGAAATTCTCAAAACACAACTAAATTTCAGAACACACACACACTCTTTGACTCCACATTACACTACACAAACACACCCCCACAGGAAACAAAACAAAAGGCGCCAAGACCAGCAACAACCAGTTCTGATGATGGCCAATAGCAGGCTGAAACATGTTAACGAGGTAATATAAAATTTAACACAAGAAAGGGAAATAATACGTTTTCCGAAATGATATAGTGTTAAAAGTTGTGTAATGAGGGTGTATAAAACTATGTCCATCAAAGATTTCTTTACGTTTGATGTAAACTCTTAATAACATTATTATGAGTAAGCATTCTGTAACTCACACTCCATTTAAGTCATTATCTACGAGGAAGTTAATAATTTAGAAAATAAATTAAGTTTACAGTAATGTTAAGTAATGTCTTAAGCATTACGATTGCACAGCAGTTTCATCGAATTGTGTCTGACGAGACGTTTTTGTTTACATTTTCCTCTCGCAAATTTTATGCAGTGGATGATAGCAATTACACTCACCCCCAGTGCAAAGCAATGACCTCAAGGAGCGATGCAGTGTTGCAACATGTTACATTTCGTATCCTCAAAACTATTGGACGTACAGTATAAAAAAAACATATTTGACAAACTTGTTTGCATTGACTTGATCTATTAGCTCTGTTAATTAATGTAATAGGTTCCTTTCCACTCTTGTATATAGGATAAGCAAAATAGAAAACTCCGTTTCCATCATCGTGTAGATCCTTTAGAACATTCTGGAGAATTCTGAGAGTTCGTTAAGATGTCCATAAAGAAATTAAATTAATTGATCGTATATTAATTTAACATATATAATCATAACGGAAATATCTAGTGCAGCTCTTCCCTAGATCAAGTCCATCGTTCTCATCTCTGTGGAATTAAACGAAGAAAACAAAATAACGCCGTCTTAATTTCAACAATCAAAATAAAGTTGATTTCATTTGTTTGTGAAATGTTTTTGTAGCCCTCTATATTTCGTTTGAAATAACTGACAAAACTCTCTAAAAATCTGAACGCGTATTCACTGAGTTCATTATCCAGAGTGCATAAAGTTCCTCTGAAGTTGACATCTGGAAAGTTATAACTGACTTGTTGTCTCTTTCTCTCTTGAACTTGGTTGAGAGGTTATTTTAGACCTAATGTGACAGTTCTACATGGCGACAGGCACAGCGAATTAGATGCTTTATTTTATTGCCTGAGACACTGTTCTCGTGTACAGGCACGTCTAAAAATGTGACCTCTACTTGAGGCAATAAGTGAGTTAGTACAAATATTACATACAGCCATACAGGCTGGTTCAGAAGTACGTTAAATTACAATAATCTTGAGATATACAAGGACTGTACGTACAGGGTGTTCCATAACTGCGGGTTTATGAGAAATTTGGAAGATATCTCAACATTGTACTATCTAACCTATGAAACTATTATAGGAGCTAGAATATAGAACATGTCAAAATAGTACATTATGCAACGAACCTATAATGGTACTAATTAAGACGCAAGTATGTTTATGAAACGAGCGCAGGCGAGTTTCATAATTTTCATACGAGCGTCTTAATTACCATTATAGGCAAGTTTCATACGACTTTTTATGCTCGACCATATTTCTAACTTGAAATTATTCAAAATTAGGTCATGTTATGGTTATGTGCGAACTGACCTGAATTGTGAGATGTGCGCAGACGCGAAAGTATTGATTTTTTCCGAGGCCGAATGTCATTGACCTTGATAGAGAATAAGATGAACATTAGTCTAATATAACCAAAGCTCGGAAGTTGGGGACTTGTGTCTTTGAACGTGGCTAAGCGACCGGACTTCAATGTCAACAAACTCCCGCTTCCAGCACGGAGGTAGTGTCAGGTCTGCTATAAAAGTGGTTCCTGGCTGGAACAACATAATGATAATATTATGATAGGTTGAAACATCTAATTTTATAGCATATATATAAATAAACATGCAAAATACATCAAATTTACAGTTCTGCTCTGTACATTTCATTACAGTGTATGACTACATGCATTCGAAGATTTTCGAACCCATAAATTCTTCGTCTGTTAGTTAAACATGATTTGAAACGAAGGAAACTTATTTCCACGTCACATGAAGTGACGGGAGCAAACTTTAATTTTTTTATTTTATTTATTTTAACTAGCTACCTAGTGTACAAATTGCATTTATAAAATAAAAATGTTTCTAGCCACTACCGTAAGAGTCAGGCTCGTGTACGGTGTGGTCTTAGTCAATAATATAAGATAAAATTTAGAAGGACAGTTTACTAAATACAGTAATTAACTTAATTGAAACCAATAAGTACAACACGAGAGCAAGAATAAAGAAGAAAGGGAAAACGAGAGAAAAATACACATTTAATATAAATTGACAATCCGACAGAAGCCAGTGATATTCGATAAAAACATGAATATAGTCGATAGAAATAAAAGGTAAAAAAACTACATTTGTTACTATTATATATCATGGATAATTTTACAAAATTCTTTTCTAAAAGTTTCAATTTTAAAAAATTTCAAATTTGGAAAATGGTTTGAAATTTTATTATAAAGTCTTGGGCCTAAATAAAATACTGAATATTTCACTGTCACTGTTTCCTGTTCGATTTTCAGCAGATTTCGTATCTGAGAAAGATAAGTATATCCTAAATTTTTCTCGCAAATAGTTTTCAATTAGTGTATCACTACTAGGGGAGGTCCCTCTACGACTTGATCCATGGCTATGGACAAATTCTCCATCAATTTAAAGGACTGCAATGTCTTTCAATGAATGCCCGTTTCCAGCTCTAGTTTATGTGTGGTACAACTTACAAGATATAAACTCTGCATTAGAAGAAAATAATGTATCTCCTCAGAATTCCTCCACGAAATTCTGTACCTAAAATTTAAGAAATGCATTTTCAAACTTCCATAACACCCATTCGAATAACACGTATTTTCTCATTCCTCAGACAGACCGTTTACCTGTAATTCTCTTAATGTCATTGGCTTCGACGTGACACAGTTTCTTCGTTCGTCTTCTTGCCATTCGATGTGACCACTTTCTTAGTACAAACGACTGTCCCTGAGCACTTGCAGCGTGAGCTTTGTGTACGTTATGCCTGTAACCTTACTCAAGCACACGACACACAAGTCCCCAAGATCCGAGCTTTGGATATAACCTGGAAATTGATTTAGAATTGAAAAACGAGATGACAAATTGAATTTATTTGAATATTATTTACAATTAACGCTAATTATTATAGTAACAGAACATAACCTTCTGTGACAGTATTGGATTTCCAGCCTCCGTGAGTTTTCGCTAATTGTCTTTCGATTGCATATCCGAGAATAATCGATACTTGTGGTTTTATAACGGTACAAAGGTGACTTGTCATTGGCTGAACACCTGAACTTTAATGAATAGGTGTACTTTAATGACATGCATTAAAGGGCTACTACCAGGTGTATAATTACTACATTTCGGCATGGTCGAGTATAAAAATCTTAATAGTACTATAAAGTCTTAATTATAGTCACAGTCTAGTTGAAATATATACAGACGAGTTTTACAATATAATCTACTAGTACAACACAAAGTTTTAGTATCGATTCTTCATACAAGACACAAATATTCTTGCAGCGTTGTTGAATGTCATAAATTCACCTACAGAATGGAAGGGGTGAGAAATTAGGCACTTCTTTAATGTGACCATTCTCCATAGGGAGGCTATTAAAAATTTTTACTGCCATATAACGCACTCCTTTTTGATAGCACGATAGACTTGCCGATGGAGTATGAAAGTCATTTTTGACGTGTATTTATGCTATGAACTGTTGAATTAGTTACAAAGTTTTCACGATTACATACGAGGAAGTTTATTAAGGGGTTAGGTACAGCTTAGAGCAGTAAAATTTTTGGATATATTCAATATCTTTTTCCTCCATTACTATATCTTGTACAATAATGAAAATTGGTATGTGTAAAACACTGTCCTTCTGCTATGTGAAAAAAATATTTTTACGATTAAAAAAATGTATATTTTATTTTCAACATTCAAAATGGTGGCAGTTTACTGTGCAGTGATGAAGCGTTTCCCTCATAACTCATAAGCTTGTTAATTTTTTCAGGTTCTCTCTCTTTTATTTAATTTCTGAAACTCATGTTTACAATATTATGTCTTTCAACTACATTTCTCAATAAATAATATTATTTTTTATTTTGTGTATAAGAAAGTAAGTTACTGATATTTGACCATTTTAAATGAATTTACTTTTTATCAGACAATCTATCAAAGGTAGAGAAGTGATCTTGCATCATATTGTAGATATAAATACACACAAAATATTTCATCACAGAATGTTGGATAGTTTTTGAGTTGTGTGGGAAACACTTCATCACTGCACAGTGAACTGAATTTTGAAAACAAAAATATAAATAATGTTTTTCAATCGTAAAAATATTTTTTTCATATAGCAGAAGGAAGTATTTTACACATACTAATTTTCATTATTGTACAAGATACAGTAATGGAGGAAAAAAATTTTTTTGAGTATTCCCAAAATTTTACTGCTGTAAGCTCTACATAACCCTTTAATGAAAAAAATATACTGACAAGCCATGGGCATTATTTGCAGTTTTTTTTTTTTTTTTTTTGTAATTTCCCTACACGATTCCCTAGATTTGGCACCTACTATTATTCTAATTACTCTTTTTTGTAGTAAGAATATACTGTTACTACCTGTAGAAATTCCCCAGAATATTATTCCAAAACTCATTACAGAGTGGAAGTATGCAAAGTATATCATTAAAAAGATTGTACCACTATCCAGCTAAATTAAAGCAGACGCTTGTACAGACTCTTATTATGCCTCATTTCGATTGTTGTGACGCTTTATTCAGTGATCTCAGGGTGGATTTATCCCAGAAACTGCAGCGTGTTCATAATGCGTGTGTTCGTTTCATTTGTAATGTCCGCTACTACGATCACATTTCGCCTTCTTTCGATAAATTATTGTGGCTCAGGTTAAATGAGAGGAGAAAGTTACATTCCCTTTCTCTCTTATACCGAATTTTGCACACCTCTACTCTCTCTTACTTATCTGTCCGATTCCACAGTCTTTCTCGGTATCATAACTTAAATACTCGGTCACAATATGATAACACGCTAGAAATACCACTGCACACATCATCTCTTTATTCTTCATCTTTCACTGTTGCTACTTCTCGTCACTGGAATTCTCTGCCGCCTGAAGTCAAGGGCTGCCGAACTTTAATTTCCTTTAAATGTAAATTAGAAAAATATCTTATGATGAGTTGCCAGACCTAACGCGTTGCAAATATTTAATGCAATGTGTTCCACTGTATTTATTTATTTTTTTTTTTTTTGTTTCTTATTTTTATTATCTAAATCGTGTTTATTTATCACTTAACGCCAATATGTATCCCACTGTGCTGTTTTTTTATTATTAATATATTTTTTGTGTACATTTTATTCAATTGTCGGTTTCTGGTTTAATTATGTAAATCCTACTTAATTGTAATCTAATACTAATATGTATACTAATGTGTTTATTTTTATTTTTACTGTGTACATTTTTTTTAATTGAATTATCGGCTTCTGTTTTTATGTGATTGGTATTTGATTCCAACAACATTAATATGTATTCCACTATGTTTATTTTTATTTTATGAGGTAAATTTTATGTAACTACCTCTTTTGATCTCATTATGTACCTAAATTGTATCAGTATGTAATTACTTAATTCCGATCTAGTTTTATGTTCAACTGTGTAAGCAAGTTTTAATCCTGGTTGAGTGTAAGAGAAGGCCTTACGGCCTTAACTCTGCCAGGTTAAATAAAGTCATTATTATTATTATTATTATTATTATTATTATTATTATTATTATTATTATTATTACTATTACTATTATTATTATTAATATTATTATATTGTTTTTAAGGTATTGATATTAACTATCTCTTGCATCTTGAATCGCAGTGCTCTTAAAAATCCGCTGACGTAAGGGAAAGTTAAGGTTCTATACCCTAGAAGTAAAGTGTCTTCGAAGATATTCTCCAAATTGTACTTTTTCCCTCCTTTGTTAGCCAGCGATTTTTACAGTCTCCGGAAACCTCCTGCATAAATATATGGGCTATTCCATCTCAAATCGACCGAAATATAGAGAAAATTGACCTTGCAATTTTTAAATACAATTAAACTTTTTCTGTCCGTTGACAACTGTGATACAATGCTTTGTGCAAAGTTTGAGGCATCAGAATTTCATAGTGTTTAAATTAAAAATATTTAAATTTATCGTATTTTCATAAAATTAGCAACTTTAAACTGTTGTGGCTCCGAAACCCTTTCACCCAATGATCAAAATCATGGTTTATTTTGGTGCTGAGAAATTAAAGTTTATATAAACAGTTTTTCTTACTATTTATGGAAATGGAGAAATTTAGATTTTTCTTAATTAAGACGCCTTTGCCTACGAAAAAAATATTTTTAAAATATGTGGTTAGATTTCGCATTGAAAGTACTAATAAACACATATTTTTATTGGTGCACCGTTGATAATAAAGTATTGAAAATATCAAATAAAGAAATAGTAATATACATTACAAGAGCGGTATGTTGACGTTTTCATGTTCGAGGAAAAGACTGAAAAAGCGAAACGTAGTTGAGCTTTTCTAATTCCCAAGAACATGAAAACAAACATACCGCTCGTGTATCGTACATTATTTTGTGCGAAGATCGTTTATTACATACCTGAAAGGTGAATTTCTAATTAGTTGCAATGAAATCGCCATTTTGGTTTCTGTTTAATGACGTCAACTTCGGAAAACCAAAATATCTATCTTCAACTTTATTGCTATAAAATGTTTTCTGTGTTTACTATACTCCAGCAGGCCGTGATATACGTCTGTCTTTTTTTTCCCCCTGGATATAAATGCGAACTTAAAACAAACGGTAAGGTTATGTAATGATTTATTTTTCATTTTAATATTTTAACAATATTACTTATATAACATATTGCAGTAATAACATCGGCATCTGGAATCTTGTTGATTTTTTCACGGCTTCCTTAATGTTACTTGTATCAGGAATGCAATAGCTTTCGTGGAGTAGTAGACTTTACTTAATTTTTGCAAATATTTAAAGACAATAATTAACAGTGCAATTTAGGTGAAATTGCAGTGGTAATTTTCTAATTTATAATTATTACTATGTTAAACGTCTCTAAAAATAATATGTTAAAAGCCTAAAGCAGTAAAATGAATGTCGCGCTTAAGCGGTAAGAAGAGGGAAATTGTTATGTGTGTTACGTTGGGAATACTGAATGTGGTATTTCACACTTACCGCGTATTGGTTCTGTGCGGAAAACAAGCAAATACGCACGATCTCGCACAAATAAATAGTACGCGCGTGAACTAACCAGCTGACTGTGAGGCGGGAGCTAGCCTAGGCAAGCAAGGCCAGAAGACATAAACACGTGATGTTTCGTCTAGTAGCGCATAGCTGGGCTAGCTTTATCACAGGTTTTCATAAACACAGGAGTAAAATGACGCCCAACGCTCGCTTATCTTCAGCTCTCGGCCAGTGCGTGCGGTACTATGCCGTTCAAGTCTAGGTGTGTGAAAATAATCTATTTAATACCCTCGTAACTTATTGCCGTACCACCAACCAAACAATGCCGAATCCCTCTTAATAATGCAAGGTTTTTTCCTCAATATGTTTTACAATTTTACAAATGGCCAAAAAGCCTAAAAGTAAGTAAAATCAGATTATCTGTCTCTCTGTATACAATAAAAATAAGTATTACTTCTTAACATAACCTACTAAGTCAGCTTCAAAATGAGCTCCAGTTCAATGTTCTGCAGTAAACGGTTCCAGAGTTCTGAGCGCTGAAAGAGGCTTGTTTTTATAAAATACGCTAAATTTTTCGCTCAATAGTATTAAAACCGTTTGACTTTCGATAGTATATTTTTGAAAATACACTCTCCTCAGCATCTTGTATAAATAGGGAAAAAATTAGAGTATTATAAAAATGCGAGGTTTTTTTACTGATTGATTTCATATTGAATAGCCCATATGTATTATCAACTAAGACGTTGGCTCGTAGGGACAGTTGTCAGTGAAATAGAAAACTTAGGGGAGAGTCGGGTAGTATCGGACATCGGTTAATATCGGACAGGAGTTTCTTTCATCTACCACACGATGATAGTACCTGATTGACATGGTTACGTTTCTGTGATGTCGCATTGAGAAACGTAACCATGTCATTCAGGTACTACCATATGGTGATAGATGAAAGAAACGCACTGTCCGATATTACCCGATGTCCGATACTACCCGACTCTCCCCTAGTAGTGCAAGGGGTAATTATATTAGAGGTAATATGCCATAAATATAAGACAAGGGGTGTTTGAAACTAGAAGATTATTTTTATCATCTCTAGGTTATGAAGATCAGTGAAGGAAATCATACTGACAAGTAAACAGTATTTATGCTTAAAACAGGATTCGAACTCAGCTCATGTACCCTTAACTGTTGCGAACATAGTGGTCTTTCTTTCAGTGTGTTCTCCATTATGTTAACAGAGTATTTAAGGCAGTTTTTTTTATTCGGAGTTACTGATTAAAACCCAGAAACCTTTGCTCTGAGCCAGGAAGAATGACGTGTGCGAGGTTTGTCCCCGAAATTGGTTTCCGTACTGAAGCTAAAAGGCCTTATTGTGTCTTGCAAACTCAATATAGTCCGCCGGACATGATTACAGCTGCAATCGTTAAGTTCCTGGGACAGACATTAAAACAGATAAAGCTCCGTATAGCCTGTAGTCATGACAACCACAAGTAACAAAGGAATAATGAGTGAAATGGAGACTGGGAAAGAATAAATATAGGCAAGGGAGTTAGATAAAAGGTAACAAAGAAATGAGCAATTGAAAAAGACTAAGAAAAAGTAAAGGGAATGAAAACAGAGTAGACAAAATTAGCGACACAGAACTTTCTTTTGAACAGTCTTTATGTTTGTGTATAGAATTATTTTTACCTCTCTTTTTTGAACAGCTCTTTATTTCTCTAATTCTCGTTTGTATGGTTCGTCTTCTGCCTTCCTGTAAAACAATTTCCCATATTTAGGCCTCTCGAACAAATCCATAAAATTTTATAGGCTCTAGACCCAATGTGGTTTACTTATACTTACTTACTTACTTACTTACTTACTTACTTACTTACTTACTTACTCACTTACTGGCTTTTAAGGAACCCGGAGGTTCATTGCCGCCCTCACATAAGCCCGCCATTGGTCCCTATCCTGAGCAAGATCAATCCAGTCTCTATCATCATATCCCACCTCCCTCAAATCCATTTTAATATTATCCTCCCATCTACGTCTCGGCCTCCACAAAGGTCTGTTTCCCTTCGGCCTCCCAACTAACACTCTATATGCATTTCTGGATTCGCCCATACGTGCTACATGCCCTGCCCATCTCAAACGTCTGGATTTAATGTTCCTAATTATGTCAGGTGAAGAATACAATGCGTGCAGTTCTGCGTTGTGTAACTTTCTCCATTCTCCTGTAACTTCATCCCTCTTAGCCCCAAATATTTTCCTAAGCACCTTATTCTCAAACACCCTTGACCTATGTTCCTCTTTCAATGTGAAAGTCCAAGTTTCACAGCCATACAGAACAACCGGTAATATAACTGTTTCATAAATTCTAACTTTCAGATTTTTTGACAGCAGACTGTATGATAAAAGCTTCGCATCCGAATAATAGCAGGCATTTCTCATATTTATTCTGTGTTTAATTTCCTCCCGAGTATCATTTATATTTGTTACTGTTGCTCCCAGGTATTTCAATTTTTCCACCTCTCGAAAGGATAAATTTCCAATTTTTTTATTTCCATTTCGTACAATATTCTGGTCACGAGACATAATCATATACTTTGTCTTTTCGGGATTTACTTCCAAACCGATCGTTTTACTTGCTTCAAGTAAAATCCCCGTGTTTTCCATAATCGCTTGTGGATTTCTACTAACATATTCACGTCATCCGCATAGACAAGCAGCTGATGTAACCCGTTCAATTCCAAACCCTCTCTGTTATCCTGGACTTTCCTAATGGCATATTCTAGAGCAAAGTTAAAAAGTAAAGGTGATAGTGCATCTCCTTGCTTTAGCCCGCAGTGAATTGGAAAAGCATAAGATAGAATCTGATCTATACGGACTCTGCTGCACGTTTCACTGAGACACATTTTAATTAATCGAACTAGAAAAGAAAGGACTGCCACCATAATTTTTCACGCCCAGAACTCTGGTGTAAAACTTAAAATTCTAGTGACAAACTGACAAATTGTTGCCTAGATAGCTGTGACACTGCTGATCCACCACAGAGATTCCATGCGATATTGTTCTGTTTCGTTGCTACGGAAATTTTCATTTTTTACCAGACATTTCTGTTTTATAAAATGCTCGGTACTTCATTTGTTTGGATTAGAACCGACGTTAGTGTGGTTTCCTCAGTATTACCATCTATGAATTGGTGAAGCCACAAAAGAAACCTCATCACGATAGCTCCTGCTGTCGTCGAACTCCAGACCAGCTGTGGCGCACCGCAAGCATCTCACTTTTACCAGCGCGAGTCAAGTCGTTGAGACAATCAAAAATGGTACTTGTGAATGGCTGTAGTGTTCATTTTGTATTAATTATTAGGTGTAATTTGGTAAGAGTTGGTCTCCAGGTGGCTTCTATGTTTCGAAAACGTCATAAAGTGGAGTCTATAGAAGCAAATTGCTATTAAGTTCATTTTACGCCAATGCCAGCACAGTTCTGCGTTCTATTTCCTTCTATTTCTTCTTTTCCTTCCTAACTGTTATTTTGTTTGCTTCTTTCAATTACTCACTACGTATTTATCTTTCCTCCCTTTTGTTCACTAAATTTAATTTGACTTTTCTTAATTTCTCTTCATGAATTTCTTTTTACTCTTTCGTTATCCTCTCCTCTCGTTATTCCACTCTACTTGCTTACCTTCCCTTTCTTTCTTTCTATTTCCTTTATTCCATTATTCCTCTTTCCTTCTTCTCTTGTCTACTTTATTTCTTCCCATTCATTCCATTACGTTCCTTCCTCATCCCTCTTTTCTTTTCACTCATTTTTATTACTTTTCTGTGCTCTCTTTCTTTTTGTTGGCTTCTCTTTCTATTTGCTCTCATTTCTCCTTTATGCATTTTTCCTTTTCGTTTCTGTTTGTTTCCTCTCCATTTTTGTTTACTTTTCCTTTTTGTACTTGTTTTCCTTTTTCCCTTTGTTTGCTTTTATTTTTATGTTTTGTTTGCTTCCATTATCTTTTTATTTACCTTCCGTTTCTTTTTTCTTTGTTTTTCCTTTTTTCTCGCTTCCCTTTTCTTTTGTTGTTTGCCTTCCTCTTCCTTTTTTACCTTCTTTTGTCTTTTTGCTTAGTTTTTCCTTTTTGCTTTCCTTTACCTTTTTGTTTCTTTTAAGTTCCATTTGTGTTTCCTTTCCCTTTTTGATTCCATTTCTTTTCATTTTTCATTCCTTTTCTATCATTTTTTCATTCCTCTTCTTTCCCTTCTTGATTCCTTATCTTCTCCTTTCTGATTTTTTTATTTCCCTTTTTGATTATTCGTCTTTTTCTTTTTTATTCTCTTTATTATCCTTTTGATTCCTTTTCTTTTTTTCTGATTCCTTGTCTTTTCCTTTTTTATTCCTCTTATTTTCCTTTCTTTTTCTTTTTGATTCCTTGTCTTTTCGTTTTTGATTCCTTTTCATTTCCGTTTTGATTCCTTTTCTTTTCATTCTAGATTCATTTTATTTACCTTTTTCATTCTTTTTTTTTCCTTTCAGATTCCTCTTCTTTTCCTTCTTGATTTCTTATCTCTTGCGTTTTGACTTTTTTCTTTTTCTTTTTGATTCCTTGTCTTTTCCTTTTTCATTCTCTTTATTTTTCTTTTCGATTCCTTTTCTTTTTCTCTCTGATTTCCGGTCTTTTCCTTCTTGATTCCTTTCATTTTCCTTTCTCATTTCCATTATTTGCCTTTTGGATTCGTTTTCTTTTTCTTCCTGATTCCTCGTCTTTTCTATTTTGATTCCTTGTCTTCTCCTTTTTGATTCCTTTTATATTCCATTTTTATTCCTTTTCCTTTTTCTTTCCCTTTTTTCTCTTACATTCTTTTATTCCGTTCCTTTTCTTTAGTTACGTATATGTCTTCGCGCACATTCTCTTTCATCCTTTCGCTTCTTTCCCTCTTCGTTCTTCACTTGTTTTCTTGTTTTTCTTTTCTATTCCCTTTTTTTCTATCTTGCTTACAGTTTCTTTTCTTTATTCAGTTCAATTTTCATTGATACTTTCTTTCCTTCCACTTGTCCATTGTATTTGTTACCATTTATTCCCCTTTCTATGTAACTTTCCTTTTTCTTCCCAATACTTTCCTTTCGACAGAGACCTCGTTCTTAAATTTTTAATGCAGATCGATATACAAACCGAAGCTAGGCAGTTGTTTTGACTAATCTCGCCACAGAAATGGATATAATGCGTGCCGTACCGAATCTGTTCAGAAACAAATGTCAGAAAACAGACAGTTGACAGGCACCGCCGAGTAAGAGATGTTTTATTTGTTTGCAGTAATAACCGCCTCTCGGAGATAGCAGGAGTGTGAAGTTCCAGAATTGAGCCAAGCAGTCCAAACAAAAGTCCCGGAACACTATTTACAAAAGCTTTGAATTTCAAGCCAGCAACCCTCGATGCAAAGGAGAGCGGGTTTCGCCGGACTTAATGGCATATCGATTCGAAACATCCCCCCAACCCTCCCCCTGCCTGACAACAATCCCCCCGCCGAGATCTACTTGTGCCTGCCGACGCCCGTCTTTTATTTTTCTTTTTTTCATTTTACTCTTTTCGTCGCTTTTCAACTGTTTCCACATTCCGGTCTTGAGATCACCAATAAACGAAAAGACTTTGATAGACATGCCTTTGACGCCGACTTTAGCCTTCCGCAGCTTCTGTCTCTCAATAGCGCACAGACACACACACACGCACGCACTCACACACCTACAAGATCATTGATACACGAGCTGCCACGCGCTACAGCGGCCTAACTCTCAAACACTCTGAATTTGTAATTTGTAGTTTTTCCGAAGTGTTAGTATTAATTAATTTCTGTTCACTTCATTTTATTTATTTATTTTTATATTTCTTTATCACTATCTCCACGGTTTGGCCCTATTAGTAGATCGTTCCGCCCCCAAGAATTCTTAGAACTGCTGGCTCCATCGTCTTTGTGGATGTTCTTGTCTACGGACCTGTACAAATACTTGCATAATTTTCTTCAGAAGTCTCTTTATCCATACCTTTTCAACATAAGGAAGCCAAATTGTTTGATGGTCAAATAGGTTTTCTAAGAAACTAAATATTTCTAACTATATTTTCATTCATTCATTGTATTCATTGTATTGGTGAACTCATATCCAAACCTCTTCTCAAACTGCGAACATGGTGAAAGGTATAGAGCAGACAGACATATATAAAAACAAGGATAACAAGGATAGTACAAGGACAAGGAGGAGACAAAGAGAAAATAAGAAGACAAGGATAAAAAGGGTAATACAAGGAGAACAAGGGAAATACAAGGAGAAAAATGGGTATACAAGGAGAATATAAGAAGAACAAGGAGAATGTAAGGAGAACAAGTGGAATACAAGGAGAACAAGGGAAATACAAGGAGAAAAATGGGTATACAAGGAGAATATAAGAAGAACAAGGAGAATGTAAGGAGAACAAGTGCAATACAAGGAGAACAAGGGAAATATAAGGAGAAAAATGGGTATACAAGGAGAATATAAGAAGAACAAGGAGAATGTAAGGAGAACAAGTGCAATACAAGGAGAACAAGGGAAATATAAGGAGAAAAATGGGTATACAAGGAGAATATAAGAAGAACAAGGAGAATGTAAGGAGAACAAGTGGAATACAAGGAGAACAAGGAAAATACAAGGAGAAAAATGGGTATACAAGGAGAATATAAGAAGAACAAGGAGAATGTAAGGAGAACAAGTGGAATACAAGGAGAACAAGGGAAATATAAGGAGAAAAATGGGTATACAAGGAGAATATAAGAAGAACAAGGAGAATGTAAGGAGAACAAGTGCAATACAAGGAGAACAAGGGAAATATAAGGAGAAAAATGGGTATACAAGGAGAATATAAGAAGAACAAGGAGAATGTAAGGAGAACAAGTGCAATACAAGGAGAACAAGGAAAATACAAGGAGAAAAATGGGTATACAAGGAGAATATAAGAAGAACAAAGAGAATGTAAGGAGAACAAGTGGAATACAAGGAGAACAAGGAAAATACAAGGAGAAAAATGGGTATACAAGGAGAATATAAGAACAAGGAGAACATGGGAAATATAAGGAGAACAAAGCGAATACAAGAATAACATGGAGAATGTAAGGAGAACAAGGAGAATACAAGAATAACATGGAGAATATAAGGAGAACAAGGAGAATACAAGAATAACATGGAGAATGTAAGGAGAACAAGGAGAATACAAGAATAACATGGGGAATATAAGGAGAACAAGGAGAATACAAGAGTAACATGGAGAATATAAGGAGAACAAGGAGAATACAAGAATAACATGGGGAATATAAGGAGAACAAGGAGAATACAAGAATAACATGGAGAATGTAAGGAGAACAAGGAGAATACAAGAATAACATGGGGAATATAAGGAGAACAAGGAGAATACAAGAATAACATGGAGAATATAAGGAGAACAAGGAGAATACAAGAAGGAAAATGGGTATACAAGGAGAATATAAGAAGAACAAGGAGAACATGGGGAATATAAGGAGAACAAAAAGAATACAAGAATAACATGGGGAATATAAGGAGAACAAGGAGAATACAAGAGTAACATGGAGAATATAAGGAGAACAAGGAGAATACAAGAGTAACATGGGGAATATAAGGAGAACAAAGAGAATACAAGAATAACATGGGGAATATAAGGAGAACAAGGAGAATACAAGAATAACATGGAGAATGTAAGGAGAACAAGGAGAATACAAGAATAACATGGAGAGTGTAAGGAGAACAAGGAGAATACAAGAATAACATGGGGAATATAAGGAGAACAAGGAGAATACAAGAATAACATGGAGAATATAAGGAGAACAAGGAGAGTACAAGAATAACATGGGGAATATAAGGAGAACAAGGAGAATACAAGAATAACATGGAGAATGTAAGGAGAACAAGGAGAATACAAGAATAACATGGGGAATATAAGGAGAACAAGGAGAATGCAAGAATAACATGGAGAATGTAAGGAGAACAAGGAGAATACAAGAATAACATGGAGAATGTAAGGAGAACAAGGAGAATACAAGAATAACATGGAGAATGTAAGGAGAACAAGGAGAATACAAGAATAACATGGAGAATATAAGGAGAACAAGGAGAATACAAGAATAACATGGAGAATATAAGGAGAACAAGGAGAATACAAGAATAACATGGAGAATATAAGGAGAACAAGGAGAATACAAGAATAACATGGAGAATATAAGGAGAACAAGGAGAATACAAAAATAACATGGGGAATATAAGGAGAACAAGGAGAATACAAGAATAACATGGAGAATATAAGGAGAACAAGGAGAATACAAGAATAACATGGAGAATATAAGGAGAACAAGGAGAATACAAGAATAACATGGGGAATATAAGGAGAACAAGGAGAATACAAGAATAACATGGAGAATATAAGGAGAACAAGGAGAATACAAGAATAACATGGAGAATATAAGGAGAACAAGGAGAATACAAGAATAACATGGAGAATATAAGGAGAACAAGGAGAATACAAGAATAACATGGAGAATATAAGGAGAACAAGGGGAATACAAGAATAACATGGAGAATATAAGGAGAACAAGGAGAATACAAGAATAACATGGAGAATATAAGGAGAACAAGGGGAATACAAGAATAACATGGAGAATATAAGGAGAACAAGGAGAATACAAGAATAACATGGGGAATATAAGGAGAACAAGGAGAATACAAGAATAACATGGAGAATATAAGGAGAACAAGGAGAATACAAGAATAACATGGAGAATATAAGGAGAACAAGGAGAATACAAGAATAACATGGAGAATATAAGGAGAACAAGGAGAATACAAGAATAACATGGAGAATATAAGGAGAACAAGGAGAATACAAGAATAACATGGAGAATATAAGGAGAACAAGGAGAATACAAGAATAACATGGAGAATATAAGGAGAACAAGGAGAATACAAGAATAACATGAAGAATATAAGGAGAACAAGGAGAATACAAGAATAACATGGAGAATATAAGGAGAACAAGGAGAATACAAGAATAACATGGAGAATATAAGGAGAACAAGGGGAATACAAGAATAACATGGAGAATATAAGGAGAACAAGGAGAATACAAGAATAACATGGGGAATATAAGGAGAACAAGGAGAATACAAGAATAACATGGAGAATATAAGGAGAACAAGGAGAATACAAGAATAACATGGAGAATATAAGGAGAACAAGGAGAATACAAGAATAACATGGAGAATATAAGGATAACAAGGAGAATACAAGAATAACATGGAGAATATAAGGAGAACAAGGAGAATACAAGAATAACATGGAGAATATAAGGAGAACAAGGAGAATACAAGAATAACATGGAGAATATAAGGAGAACAAGGAGAATACAAGAATAACATGAAGAATATAAGGAGAACAAGGAGAATACAAGAATAACATGGAGAATATAAGGAGAACAAGGAGAATACAAGAATAACATGGAGAATATAAGGAGAACAAGGAGAATACAAGAATAACATGGAGAATATAAGGAGAACAAGGAGAATACAAGAATAACATGGAGAATATAAGGAGAACAAGGAGAATACAAGAATAACATGGAGAATATAAGGAGAACATGAGGAATGATATGAGAATAAAATAGTGCAAGAACTACAAGGGAAAATGAAAGAGAACAATGGGAGTACAGGGATAATAAGGGGAATAAAAGGACAACAATAAGAATATGGGGGGGAACAAAGGGAGTGCAACAATAATGACAGTACAAGGACAACAAGGAGAAGACGAGAAGAAAGGGAATACAAGGAGAGCAAGAGGACTGCAGGGATCATTAGGATAGTACAAGAACAACAAGGGAAATATGAATGAAATTGTTTTGTGCACTCAAATAGGAATAACCTTACTATAATTCTTTTCATCTTAAATTATTTTGTTTCATGTCTTCAATGTCATTCATTCATCATAGTGTTCTGCCCAAGGGTAGGTCTTTCACTGCAAACCCAGCGTTCTCCAATCATTTCAATTTTCCGCCTTCCTCTTTGTCTCCGCTTATGATCCATATATCTTAATGTCGTCTGCCATCTGATATCTTCTTCTGCCCCGAACTCTTCTCCCGTTCACCATTCCTTCCAGTGCATCCTTCAGTAGGCAGTTTCTTCTCAGCCAGTGACCCAAGCAATTCCTTTTTCTCTTCCTGATCAGTTTCAGCATCATTCTTTCTTCACCCACTCTTTTCAGCACAGCTTCATTTGTTATTCTGTCTGTCCAATTCACACGCTCTATCTTTTTCAATATCCACATTTCAAATGCTTCCAGTCGCTTCTCTTCACTTCGTTGTAATCCCCTTGTTTTTGCCACATACAATGCCACACTCCACACAAAACACTTCACTAGTATTTTCCTTTGTTATATCTCCAGAGGTCCACAGAAGATGCTCCTTTTTCTATTAAAAGCTTCCTTTGCCATTGCTGTCCTCCTTTTGACTTCCTGGCAGCAGCTCATGTTACTGCTTATAGTACACCCCAAGTATTTGAAGCTGTCCACTTGCTCTACTGCTTCATTTCGAGTTGGAACATTTGCCTACTTCATTTTTCTTGCTATCACCATCGTTTTCGTCTTGTCTGCATTTATAATCTTCCTATACTGCTCACAGCTGTGATTTAGCTCCAGTAGCATATCCCTTAGTATCATCCCTTCTGCTAAGAACGCCCTCTCATCAGCAGATCTTATGCATTTTATTCTTCATTAGCCAATTTAATGTCACGAACCATTATGTTTTGCCGGAATTGTGCTCCACTATCGGCCAGTAATCGCCTGGATTATAGTGCATAAACTGATACATTAATGTTACGGAAAATGTGAACACCACGAAAATTATTGTCCCAAAACTGCCTTTTCTATCACAAATTCAAGTTAAGTTCTTGTACAGTGGGCTCACTACTTCAAAAAACAGGATGACATACAAGTTCATTTATCGACAGAGATTAATTATGACTTAGACGACAGATTTCCCGTGATTTTTTTCTGTTCTTTTCTACCAAGTGCATGTTTCTTTCACGTACAGCGAATCTATGATACGGCACTCCCTAATTTACATCCTTAAACATCCATCCCCATACCGAGGTTCGAACTGTGAGCTCCAATAACAAAGATGTCTGTAATGCGAATACTTACAACAGTGTGTTAAGCGTAACGTTTGACGGTTAGTTCCGTCTTGCACTCATGTAAGTGGGTGAGGCGAGGGAAATATCAAATAAAGGGACAGTTTGCACATCCCTTACTGTGAATCCGGACTAGTAGGCATTACGTTACGACAGAGGAGCGGGACGGAATTCCATTGAACTATTCGGTCCGTGAGAAAGACGTTATTCTTAAAAACAAGAGAGAAGCACCAGGCGTGATTTATAAGCGATCACACCTCCATGTGATTGGATTACCGACTGGACCAGTCTGACATGGATGGATGAACGAGTGAATAAATGAATGAATGAATGAATAAGTGAGTGAATAAATGAGTGAGTGTGTGAGTGAGTGAATAAATGAGTGAGTGTGTGAGTGAGTGAATAAATGAGTGATTGAGTGAATAAATGAGTGAGTGAATAAATGAGTGTGTGAATGAATAAATGAGAGAGTGAGTGAATAAATGAGAGAGTGAGTGAATAAATGAGTGAGTGAGTGAATGAATGAGTGAGTGAATAAATGAGTGAGTGAATAAATGAGTGAGTGAATAAATGAGTGAGTGAATAAATGAGTGAGTGAATAAATGAGTGAGTGAGTGAATAAATGAGTGAGTGAATGAATAAGTGAGTGAGTGAATAAATGAGTGAGTGAGTGAATAAATGAGTGTGTGAATGAATAAGTGAGAGAGTGAGTGAATAAATGAGTGAGTGAATGAATAAGTGAGTGAGTGAATAAATGAGTGAGTGAATAAATGAGTGAGTGAATGAATAAGTGAGTGAGTGAGTGAATAAATGAGTGAGTGAATGAATAAGTCAGTGAGTGAATAAATGAGTGAGTGAATAAATGAGTGAGTGAATGAATAAGTGAGTGAGTGAATTAATGAGTGAGTGAGTGAATTAATGAGTGAGTGAATAAATGAGTGAGTGAATAAATGAGTGAGTGAGTGAGTGAGTGAGTGAGTGAGTGAGTGAGTGAGTGAGTGAGTGAGTGAGTGAGTGAGTGAGTGAGTGAGTGAGTGAGTGAGTGAGTGAGTGAGTGAGTGAGTGAGTGAGTGAGTGAGTGAGTGAGTGAGTGGAGTTCGAATTCCTCTTTGCTTCCTAACGTTCAGGAGGAGTCAATTATAGATACCAAGTTAACAATTATTGTTAATCTGACGCCACAAGATATATCACTGAAGAACTCATGTAATGTCATTCATTTATGTTTCAAAACTACTTCATTAGTTTAATGTAAATTGAGGTGTTCAGAAGTCAACATGATTAACTCCTTTTCCAAAGATTTTTAGATATTCAAGGTTAAAGTTAAATACACATAATTAATTCTGTGATGTAGTCAAGAAGAATACTGCATTCTGTGGGCTTTTTACTGAACTATGCAGTTAATCGCATTGACCACTGAAAATATGGTCAATTTAATACACTGCCAACTTAGAAACTCTGAAATAACCAAAAGTGGAGTTAATCATGTTGACTTCTGAACGCCTCAATTGTTTTTCACAGCATACGGTTTCCATGGAAAGAAGTTCATTGATATATAGAAGGATAGACGAATGAATGGGTTAGATGTATAATTATGGATGGATGGATGGATGGATGGATGGATGGATTGATGGATCAGTTATTATTTCTGAAGTTTTGAAAGGTGTTCCTTATTTTTGGTTTACAAGACCAATATTTTTGTTAAATTTAGATACGTTGGTTGATAGGTTATTCGTTTGGTTATTTGGTTAGTTAATTATTCGGTTAGCCGATTACGTTGTTGATTGTTTATTAGGTTTCTTGATCTTTTGGTTAGTTGATTATTTTCTTGTTTTGTTATTCGCTTAGATATTTATTCGGTTGCTTTGTAATTTGGCTAGATATTGGATATTTACATAGTTATTAGGATCGTTAGTTATTTGGTTCGTTATTCAGTTGGTTGATTACTTGCTAAGTTAGTTATAGGATTCGTTGGTTAATTGGCTATTCGGTTGGTTACTTGATTGGTTATTGGATCGTTGTTATTTATTTAGTTATTCGGTTGACTGATTATTCGGTCATTGATCTTTTGGTCAGTTTTTCTGTTGGTTGGGTATTTGGTTTCTTGGTTATTGGTTGGTTAATCGGTAATTGGTCATTTCCTTGATTATTTGCTTGCTAAATTATTTGGTTGGTTAGTCGCTAATTGTTATTTTGTTGTTTATTCTAGTTTTTTTTTTTTTTGGTTACTTGCATATTTGATTATTCCTTTGGTTGGTTATTTGGTCGGTTCATTGTATGTGTTGGTTGCTTTTGGTTGATTGATTATTTCTTTAATTATTCGTTTGGTTGGTGGTTGGTTATTTGATTGTTTATTTGGTTAGTTTGATTGCCTCTTTGTGCAGTTCTGGTCGTCTGACAGACTTTCATTTCATTTCTGACGAAAAAAGAGTATATAAAGCAGACTTCATTACCTCCCGATAATCTCATCATACATCAAAGCAATGATTAGCAGAGAAATAATTTTTTTTTTCAGTGGTTAGCTGTTAAAGCCATCTGTACCTCACAATGTGAAATATTGACTTACAACTCAAATCCCGATGAGAATTTTGCTTACATTAACCAGTCGAATTTCGCAAGATTTTTCTTTTATGTCATACGTTATATATGATGTGTGACCCCTCGACTTAACTCAACTTTAGTAGAAAGAAACACAAATTTCTGTTCCTTTTTTTAAACAAAATCCATGCTATCAACCAACTACGCTTCGATCCAGAAGCATTAATGTGGAGTTGCAAACCAGACTAATGTCGGATGTTTTGTATATTGCCTGTAGTAAAAAATCCATTTGCGCGTGTGTGAAAACGCGGTTGCGTGGATTGCGTTGTTGGGACTCCCTCCCCCCACCCCCATTGCAAAAACCACTCGTTTCGCCATTAGAGGAATGCTGATTAATTAGATAACCAATCAAATTCTGATGTGCTTCCCTTTCCACCCACTAGATTGCACTAGGGAGATGTTTCATTCGGACTAGAACAAAAAACAAAACTGAATTCTTTTTAATGATATACAGAAAGCAGCTAAAATATTGAAATATATTCCCCATTTATTAATTAGTGCTTTCGGCAAGGTAGAAATATTGAAATACGTTCCAGAATGTCGCAATTCAGTCTCGTACAAACCGTGTAATAAAAAGGGGCTTCGGGATGCACTCTACCGGTCAGTTACAGGGAACAACTTCACTATTATAAGAAAGAGTGCTGACTGAGCCATCTGACGACTGATGTCGGAAATTCTTCCTGTCTTCACAAGTTCATGAAATCATTAATGTTTTCCCTCAATAAAGATAAAATTCTATGAATCTGGAATAAGAAAAAATCTTATTCTCTAACTTCATTTAACGTTTCATGTATTTAATTTAGTGTAAATAAATAAATACACAAATTAATGCCTAAATAAGTTAAATGCATGCTCTTTGTACCAATGCAATATTATAAAATAAGCTCGTAAATTGAACTTTATGATGTATAGTTTAAATTCAGAAGATTTGCATAGACGTAGCTGAAATTATATATATATATATATATATATATATATATATATATATATATTTTTTGTACATTAATTTTAAACATTAATATAACATTACAGAATATTCAGTAAGGTGAAGACATTAAGAGCCATTGGCAAAGGAAGCCGAATGAATAACTGCAAGTGACATGAATAAGATGATGTAACAAGTTGTACTCGGTATAAAACTGACTGAAATTACCGGGGTAAATTAAAAAATACTTTAACTTCTATTATAACACATAATTTGTGCCATAAAGTTAACATTATGAACCAATTTGCCATGCTATAATATTTAATGAATCTTTGTTGTTATAGCAACCCTTCCTTCATAGATCATGATATCAAGCTGCCCTCCAATACAAATGTATTAACCAATCATCTATACTAATAATAAATCTGTAGCCGAAATTTTTCTGGTAATTTTCGATTTTACAAAAATAATTGGTCCTAACATATATAATCAACCACCCTGAAACCGAAAATCGCATTTTTGAAATTTTTGTCTGTATGTTTGTTACCTTTTCACGCGATAATGGCTGAACCGATTTATATGAAAATTGGAATATAAATTAAGTTCGTTGTAACTTAGATTTTAGGCTATATGGCATTCAAAATACTTTATTTAAAAGGGGAGTTATAAGGGAGCCTGAATTAAATAAATCGAAATATCTCGTTTATTATTGATTTTTGTGAAAAATATTACATAACAAAAGTTTCTTTAAAAATAATTTCCGATACGTTTTATTCTTTACAAAATTTTGATAGGACTGATATTTAATGAGATAAATGAGTTTTAAAATTAAAATAACGCCATCTAAGATGGTGCAATGAATTAAGAACAAATGACTTCGTCTATAAGGGGCCTTGAACAACAACAATCGAAACAGGGGCCTTGGACATCAAAAATCGAAAGCTATTAAACATAGCCTACAGAGAATGTTTCTGCATTTGTATGAAGTAATATCAGAAGCTAAATTAACTGATTTGTATAAGTAATTATTATTATTTCACCATTGGAAAGTGTAGTTTCTCTAGATGGACATAATACTACAACGTTATTACAGTAACGTCTGAGTAAATCGAGGACAGGTAAGATTAAAATAGCTTCTTATGCACAGAAAATTTGATAGGCTATTTTGTACATTCGTTTTCTGCATTTCTTAAAATAATATTTATGTACACTCATTTTAATCTCAGAGAATTAACGAACAACGAGAGTGTATTGATTTAGTATGCAGTAATAGTACGTTAGCTTCGCAATCCATTATTTTATAATTCAAATTTTAACTATGCTCAATTGAATCGTGTTAAAATACATAAAATATATATGCAATAAATGCAATGCAAAAAAAATTGGGTAATGAGGAAAGCAGATTATCTTGCGCTGTTGTAAAAGTTGTTCCCTGGATCAAACGTCCTATTTTAATTATGTAATTACTTTATATTTATTTCTAACAGGTGCAGCGGAGCGCACGGGTACGGCTAGTCACAAATATATAAATACATCATACTGTCGCTGGGCAGTAACCTGAACACACGTTTCAGCGTCACATTGTTGACAAGTAACTCCATCTGTTAGCACAACTATAAAGCATCTAATAGATGCTATAGAGTTACCAACAACGAAAAAAAAAAAACTTTTCCACCGCTGTTGGAGAAAGAAATTTCAACTGCCATCAGAAGGCCATCTACAAGTTTAGGCAGCGTTCTTCTGTTCTGAGTTCGACTCTGACTAGACCCAGTTTCAAATATTTCGAAAGAGGATTACATTGATTCATTTGCGTGATGTTTTATGTAGTGGTTTATAAGTGCATGAAACGCCATGATAACGAATGTTTAACACGTGGTTGGGCAGAATTTATACCAAAATACTGCAAATTCAATTAACATATTTCAACACAAATATCCACAACATTGTTCGCTTTAAATCAAGGAGATGAGATATAAATACGCCCGGAGATAAAATGTATTTTCTCGCACATTATCAGAAAATAAACAGTTGCGAAGAGCACAGTTGTCGGATATCATCACGTCGCTATTTATAATATGTTTATTTAATTAGAACGGTGAACTCAGGTCTCTGGTTTGGTATCCATCAGCTTCATAATTGCTTTCAGCCGTGTTTGTACAACTTTATTTTATTTTTTTCAAGTGTTATTACGTGCTGTTAAAGTGTAGAAATGTTTATTTTGTACATCAGTACGACACACTTCGGCTATGTACACGAGACATCCGTGTTATTGCAACTCGTAGCAAATATGCTGGCGAATAAATTGGGAATAATAATAATTGTAAAAATGTGTAAATAACTTAGATTAATTGTATTGTATTGTATTTATTAACATTCCATGGTATTCATACCTTGTTCACAGCTAGAATATGGAACAAGTCAAAAAAATTAATACTATTATAAAGTCTTAATTTATAGTCACAGTCTAGATGAAATATATACAGAATATAGTCTACTAGTACAACACAAAGTTTTAGTATCAATTTCATGAAGCGTTATTAAATGTCATGAATTCACCTACAGAATAGAAGGCGTGAGAAATTAGGTACTTCTTTAATTTGGCCCTAAATAATCTTATGTTTTGAGTTTCATTTTTTATATAGATAGGGAGGTATTAAAAATTTTTACTGCCATATAACGCACTCCTTTTTGATAGCACGATAGACTTGCCGATGGAGTATGAAAGTCATTTTTTGACGTGTATTTATGCTATGAACTGTTGAATTAGTTACAAAGTTTTCACGATTACATACGAGGAAGATTATTAATGAAAAGATATACTGACAAGCCATGGGCATTATTTGTAGTTTTTTTTAAAATAGTCCTACACGATTCCCTAGATTTGGCACCTACTATTATTCTAATTACTCTTTTTTTGTAGTAGGAATATACTGTTACTATCTGTGGAATTTCCCCAGAATATTATTCCAAAACTCATTATCGAGTGGAAGTATGCAAAGTATATTGTTTTTAAGGAATTGATATTTACTATCTTTTGCATAGATCTAATAGCAAAACATGCTGAATTTAGTTTGGGGGTAATTTCTTTAATAAGATTTTTTCAATTTAACACATTATCGATTTTTAAGCCAAGAAATTTGGTTGTTGTTGTTTCTAATAGGATCTATTGTTAATTATTGCGCTAGAAATTTGCGACGTTGAAGTTGGACAGGATGTAAATTTAATTATGTTAGTTTTGTTACAATTTAATACCAATTTATTGAGTGAAAACCAGTCACATATTTTGAGGAGAATTTCCTCTGTTGGAGATTGGAATGTGTTGGAGTTATTAGCTGTAATTACTATACTTGTGTCATCTGCAAATAATATGGTTTGATCTACATCTTTTATTAGGGGGTCAAGATCATTTATGAACACTAGAAAAAGTAGGGGACCTAATATTGATCCTTGAGGAATTCCATTATTAATAGTTCCCCATGCCGAGGCAGATTTCGTAGTTGTATTGATTTCGACTTTCTGTTTCCTATCTATGAGATATGAGTAAAACCATTGGTGTGCAACACCTTTAATTCCATAATAATCTAATTTATCTAGCAGCATTTTATGATTAATACTGTCAAAGGCTTTGAACAAATCATAGAAAATGCCTCCAACTTGTAATTCTCAACCTGGGGACAGCGGCCCTCTGAGGGACCGAACAGCTGTTAATGGGGGGGGGGGCCGCGAACAATAGGAGAAATATGTAGTTGAATGTTTCAATTAGATTCAAATTTCAGTTCTCTATCTCTATTTATAATAAAATTTTATATTTATATTTATAATAAAATTGATACATTCCTTGTTAATACAATATGCAATGTAACTGGCCGTATATATCGATTGTAACAATGACAGCATCCATGGATAATAAGGAAGGCTGTGGAGTACTACAGGGACATCATTTTATTTTTACTTCAATTTTTATTGTACCTGAGTTTTTGAATGTACTTCACTCCCACCCCTTCTACTAAGGAAGTTCCAACTCCACACAGAACCAAGACCGCAGATAGTAAGCAGTACTGAGTTACTGAGTATAGTACGTTCCAGAAATATGTTCGCGTTTTCCAGTGACGAAAGAGCTTTCAATATTGAATCATATTTTCGCACAGGTACTGTCCGTTTGCCTACGTCGCATCCCGATTTCTCCCACCTGCTTCTGCTCGCCCCTCTGTAAAAGCTGGGCTGTCTTAGCTCTTTTCTGAAAACATTAATTTCTCTTAGGAATTGGAAGTTTACGTAATATTATACAGCTGTTTAATTTAACTTAAATAAAAGGGCCTCGTTAAGTAATTAACTGTCATGTGATTTACTCCCTTTCTACAATCCTGCGGCATAACTACTTGTACGGACAGTAGATAGCATGTCTGAGTAATTTTATATTTTCGGGTCGGGCAGAAGTGAAGGTTGAATTAACAGTACGTAGAGTAGGTATAGAATTATTTTAACATGAGTTACTAGTACGAAGGACGAAACTGGCAATTGGAATTAGATGCAATAGTCTATAGTGCGATAATATGCACAAAAGAACTGAAGCCTGTATCGAAATGAACGGCCACCATTTTCAAAATTGTGTTTAAATATTCATATTATGATTATTTTTCAATTTAACTTCTTTCTCTATATTGTACGCTGATGTGCTGTAGACAGTATAATATACACTGCATAATGAATACTTTCGCATGGATAACTCACTTCGTGAGTAAAAACACTTATTCTTAATACAGTACTGTACTTTGATTAAAGAAAAACCTAATGAAAATTATCAAACTCAAAATCGCGATATTTCCTAGTTTACGTAAATGGATTAACTACTTTTCTTCCATCCTATACCTAGTAGAGTGATTTGTGTTTTACGCCAGTATCATCGAACTCCAGTCTTGGAGGGGAGAGCAAGCGGTGTTTCCGGTTCTCTAAAGGTATAGCCAGGTTAATATTAAAAATGTTAGTAAAAATAAAATGATGTCCCTGTATAATTGAGACAGGGAGATCAAAAACCCATTACCTCCAATTGTTGACAGAATTGAGTTATGGGCTGGATGATGCTTTTCAGTTTGTCCCGCATGCGTGGAAGGCAAGAATACACTAATATCGACATCCATCTGCATTCTGGGGGCTGTTTTAAAACTCGTGGAAGTCAGAACTCCACTTACTCCATGGAATAAGAGAGTTTTTGCATTCCAAGCTTAATTTCCCGGTAGGTGGCAATACTATCGCTCAACCAGCCGAGTAAAGTGATACGATACGGTATTCAGAATGTCACAAAAATCTATGAAATCCATGTAAGTAAGATTATTAAAGGCACAATATCGAGTCGATTAACTTCCAGAAACCCAATACAGATGCATCATTCCCCAGTCAACTGAAGTACAATTCAGCATTGCCATTGAAAGAAGAAAGCAAAAGGACTTGCAAACTTTAATGCAGTTCATTTCTGAGGAAAGTAGGATGAATTACCAAACTCTGTTTGCGGACAGCAATAATCTAGAATCTAGATACACTGGAAGATCATGAGAGTGAGAGAAAAAACAGAATCTGTAACATGAATGAGACTGTATTAACATTTTAACATTGTTTGTGGTTTTATTTGTGTATTTTGATGTGCTTTATGGCAATTTGTGATTTTCTGTCTAATAAAGTTGAAATTTAAAAAAATATAGGCCTAGCAATGTTAATCTATACTAATAATAAATCTGCAGTCGAAATTTTTCTGGTAATTTTCGATTTTCCAAAAATAATTGGTCCTAACATATATAACTAATCACCCTGAAACCGAAAATCGCTTTTTTTTAATTTTTGTTTGTATGTCTGTCTATCTGTCTGTCTGTCTGTATGTTTGTTACCTTTTCACGCGATAATGGCTGAACTGATTTCGATGAAAATTGGAATATAAATTAAGTTCGTTGTAACTTAGATTTTAGGCTATATGGCATTCAAAACACATTATTTAAAAGGGGGGTTATAAGGAAGCCTGAATTAAATAAATCCAAATATCTCGCTTATTATTAATTTTTGTGAAAAATGTTACATAACAAACGTTTCTTTAAAAATAATTTAAGATAAGTTTTATTCCTTGAAAAATTTTGATAGGACTGATATTTAATGAGATAAATGAGTTTAAAATTAGAATAACTGCCATCTAAGGCCGTGTAATGAATTAAAAAACAAATGACTTCGTCTATAAGGGGCCTTGGACAGCAACAATCGAAAGCTATGAAAGATAGCCTACAGGGAATGTTTCTGTGTTTGTATGAAGTAATATCGGAAGCTAAATTAACCGATTTGTATAATTAATTATTAATTCACCATTGGAAAGTGTAGTTTCTCTAGATGGATATAATGCTATAATGTTATTACAGTAACTTGTGAGTGAATTGAGGACAGGTAAGATTAAAATAGATTCTTATGCACAGAAAACTTGATAGGCTATTCTGTACATTCGTTTCCTGTATTTCCTAAAATAATTTTTATGACCAAATGAGTGGTCTCTGGATGAAAATGATCGCATTTTAATTATGCAAATACAATTTAAATTAAGTAACATAATAAACGATTTACCCTTATATCAAACACGAATGTTCCCTGGATCAAATGTCCTATTTTAATTTTGTAATTACTTTATATTTATTTCTGACGGGTGCAGCGGAGCGCACGGGTACGGCTAGTCTTAGTAATAAACTTCCATTTTCTCGTATATTCCAATGTTTCATAAGGGAATTATGATATTGTCATCTTTTTTTCTTCACATGGCTCATATTTATTCACTTTTCTTAATTCATACACTGTGGAAGTCAGAAAACCACTAACTCCAGCAGTGTTTATTTCAAATTGTATCGTAAGATAATGTAAAAATTTAGGTTTAGAAGTATTTAATTGATAAAGAATGTAATTTTACACAATATTAATAGATAAATGTATAATATTTAAAGTTAGTAAGAGAAATAATAAGTTTTTTCTCTCTCCTGTAAAATTTGGTTTATTGGAGTTAGGGAATTTTTGACTTTCCTGTCTCAATTATAAACTACAGTTTCACTATTTTCGTGTAGTATTCTTAGTAATGTTGTAAAATAAAAGTACAGTATATGAATAATTTAAAATCAATTCATATCAAATAACAACGTGGACATGTTATAAAAGTAGTATTTAAATGTTTTTAAAAACTAATGTCAGGAAAATAGCTTTCCACTTCGTCATGTTTGCTAAAGTCCTCGGAAAACGATATAATTTCGTATCGGCATTTCTTTTGCAGGCTAGTGCATGTATGTATTTCTCCGTTGTTCGAAGTACTAGAAACACAAGAACTTTTACTTAAGATTATTCATTTCAGGAATAAAGTTCAAAAAGAATCTTCATTTCAATGCCCAAAAAAAGAAGAATATGATATATCTTACGTAGTAAAATCATCTAGTAAGGTTTGTGTTTATAAAAGAAAGGCTTTGTTTTCCTTTTATATCGTGGTCGAAGGCAAATTGGTTCGGAATCATTGTTGCAAGACAATGCAGAAGGAACATGGTCCTTATACTGTACCTCTGGGACTTTCAGGCGGTCCACCAAGGTTCTGTATAATCAAATAAAAATATCATCATATATTCCAAGCACCATGCTGTACTCTTCAGAGTCGAAATGCATGGCCTCCCCAGAGACCGGCATACGACTTCTTAAATCATACAGAGAAGACGCGTTATTTTCTTACCAAGTTATTCCTTTTGTCGTGTTTTATAGTTTCTACGTGGGTGCTCTCCAGAAGGCCGGGACTGCAGTGTAATGTATGTTTCCTTCTTTATTGGCTCGACACACAGAAAGCGGCATCTCAAGTGCTTTCTCCGTATTCAAATAGCAGGCCTCGTGCAGTGAAACCGAAGGCTCATCTCCTTGCTTATTTTCCCGCTGTTACGCAGTATTTTCAGTTTTCAGTGCATCTAAACAATGGTCGTCCATCAAGTTATGAGAAGGCAGAATTTTTTAACGGGACCCTGATTTATTCAGACTTATTTCATTAACCCTTAAGTTGGCAAAACTTAATTTCTCACACTAGTTTATTAAACCTTGTCGGACCGTAAAGAAAACAATTATCGCAATGTCCATATTTTATATGTTGTACATTATTATAGTATTCTGTAATTTTGGTTATTTAATTTTCCTACCAATTTTTTTTTCTATTCTATTAAAGTTATAGCATATTAGTGGCTTGTGCAGCAAATGCTGTTAACTAAGTTCATTAGAAGTTCAAATTAAATTTTTTTCAAATTTATTTCCAATGAAGAATACCAGACATTTTGGAAGTTATTTGTTTCCATAATAATGAAACATAGGCCTACCCCTCTGAATGGTTTTCTTCATGCTAAATACTTTTTATTTAACCTATACATCTTCAGTTCTTGAGTTCCAATGCGAAAACGCAAGTAACAATGTCAGAACGATCAGTCGGTTTCACATGTGGGAGTGAAGCAATAGCTATTTCAGGTCATTGCGGATTGTAGGTTAGAGTTATGAAAATGCCCTCGTGCCCTCTAGTCCTCGTGCCCTCTGTCTGGCCCTCGTGCCCTCTGGCCCTCGTGCCCTCTGGTCCTCGTGCCCTCTGGTCCTTGTGATCTGGTGCCCTCTGGTCCTCGTGCCCTGGTTCCCCTCTGGTCCTCGTGCCCTCTGGTCCTCGTGCCCTCTGGTCCTCATGCCCTCGTGTCCTCTGGTCCTCGTGTCCTCTGGTCCTCGTCCCCTCGTGCCCTCTGGTCCTCGTGCCCTCTGGTCCTCGTGCCCTGGTGCCCTCTCGTCCTCGTGCCCTGGTGCCCTCTCGTCCTCGTGCCCTGGTGCCCTCTGGCCCACGTGCCTTCGTGCCCTCTCGTCCTCGTGCCCTGGTGCCCTCTGGTCCTCGTGCCTTCGTGCCCTCTGGCCCACCTGCCCTCTGGTCCTCGTGCCCTCTGGTCCTCCTGCACTCGTGCCCTCTGGGTCACCTGCCTTTGGTCCTCGTGCCCTTTCGTCCTCGTGCCCTGGTGCCCTCTGACCCATGTGCCCTCTGGTCGTCGTTACTTCGTGCCCTCTGGCCCACCTGCCCTCTGGTTCTCGTGCCCTCTGGTCCTCGTGCCCTCTGGTCCTCGTGCCCTCTGGTCCTCCTGCCCTCGTGCCCTCTGGCCCACCTGCCCTCTGGTCCTCGTGTCTTCGTGCCCTCTGGCCCACCTGCCCTCTGGTCCTCGTGCCCTCTGGTCCTCGTGCCCTCGTCCCTCTGGCCCACCTGCCCTTTGGTCCTCGTGCCCTCTGGTCCTCCTGCCCTCGTGCCCACTGGCCCACGTGCCCTCTGGTCCTCGTCTCTCGTGCCCTCTGGCCCACCTGCCCTCTGGTCCTCGTGCCCTCGTCCCTCTGGCCCACGTGCCCTCGTGCCCTCTGGTCCTCGTGCCCTCGTGCCCTCTGGTCCTCCTGCCCTCGTGCCCTCGGGTCCTCGTGCCCTCTGGTCCTCGTGCCCTCTGGTCCTCGTGCCCTCTGGTCCTCGTGCCCTCTGGTCCTCGTGCCCTCTGGTCCTCGTGCCGTGGTGTCCTCTGGTCCTCGTGCCCTGGTGCCCTCTGATCCTCGTGCCCTCTGTCCCACCTGCACTCTGGTCCTCGTGCCCTCGTCCCACTGGCCCACGTGCCCTCGTGCCCTCTGGTCCTCGTGACCTCTGGTCCTCGTGACCTCTGGTCCTCGTGACCTCTGGTCCTCGTGACCTCTGGTCCTCGTACCCTCGTGCCCTCTGGTCCTCGTGCGCTCTGGTCCTCGTACCCTCGTGCCCTCTGGTCCTCGTGCCCTGGTGCCCTCTGGTCCTCGTGCCCTGGTGCCCTCTGGTTCTCGTGCCCTCTGGTCTTCGTGCCCTCTGGTCCTCGTGCCCTGGTGCCCTCTGGTCCTCGTGCCCTGGTGCCCTCTGGCCCTCGTGCCCTCTGGTCCTCGATCCCTCTGGCCCTCGTGCCCTGGTGCCTTGATGCCCTCTGGTCCTCGTGCCCCCTGGTCCTCGTGCCCTGCTGCCCTCTGGCCCTCGTGCCCTGGTGCCCTCTGGTCCTCGTGCCTTGGTGCCCTCCTGTCCTCGTGCCCCCTGGTCCTCGTGCCCCCTGGTCCTCGTGCCCCCTGGTCCTCGTGCCCTGGTGCCCTCTGGCCCTCGTGCTCTCTGGTCCTCGATCCCTCTGGCCTTCGTGCCCTGGTGCCCTCTGGTCCTGGTGCCCTCTGGTCCTCGTGCCCTCTGCCCTCTGCCCTCTGCGCTCTCCCCTCTGCCCTCTTCTCTTCTCTTCTCTTCTCTTCTCTTCTCTTCTCTTCTCTTCTCTTCTCTTCTCTTCTCTTCTCTTCTCTTCTCTTCTCTTCTCTTCTCCTTTTCCTTTTCCTTTCCTTTTCTTTTCTTCCTGTTTTCTTGTTTTTTGCCCCTTTCTCCATTCCCTTGCCTTCTACGTGATTCTCAATCTCTCCTACTGTATCTTAGATCCTTGTCATTGTCACAAGTTTCATATTCAATCTCTACATTGCCTTCAGCGTCATCATCAGCATCATCATCATCTGAACTTTCATCTATGATCTGCAGAGTAGTGTCGATCACCACGTAAGTTTTCATCCAGTGTTACTTTGTTAGATAAAACACACTTAAGGGAATAAATAAACTGCACTAACAGAAAATGTTTCTATTAATACTATTGATACGTAAATCTGACGTACACTTCCAAATAATTATATCTCATAATAAGTTGGCCAAGCGTGTAAGTTGCAACCTGCTGTCACGACTACTATAGTCAGCAACTGAAAGACGGAGGCATAGCTAGAAGAAGGAGGTGCTCTCTTGGCGGGAAAAGTAGTGAGGATCAATTGTTTATCCATTATACGTCAAAATTACGTACAACAGAAGTTTTAAACAATGGCATTACTTCCTTGTGAGCAGGAAGAAAACCACTGTTTGATCACAGGATAGAGATATGTTCTCTATACTGTGGTTTGATTTCCACATATCCTACAAGTTTAATACAAGTAGTGTTAAGTTCACAACAATAATCTTAGTATCTCGTTATCATTATATTACTTCTCTTCAAATAATTATCTACAGTCAGATGGAAAGAAGTTTATGAGATTATACGTTCCCGTTCATAAAATCGAAACTTCACGTTGATGTCGATGTTATAGGCATTCCTAATTTATAGTCTCAACAAATGTTGACGCAACATCCGTCGATCGACCACGCTGTTACGTAATTTTATTGTTTTCAGTCGTTACTCAGTATATTATAGAAATGAAGATCTAATATAAAATCTTCTTTCTCTGGGTCTACTTACTTAAGGCCCCAAAAGATTTCACTTCCATATCATCCTTATACCATTATGTGTAGCATTAACTATAATAATATTTCATTTTTAATGGTAATAATGTCACCAAACGTTCTTAAGTTTTGTAGTTCTTAATATCGAATACACACACAACTGTACTCGGAAAACTACAGACCAGAGAATGAGACTTGATTTCATTCGTGATATAAACCACTTAATAAAATTAATAGAAAAATTGTTCTGATAATTGTTCATATTATAATTCTTGAGGTATGTTATAATGATTGTTATTGGTGGTAATAACGCAATTTCTACATCTTGTAAATTATTTTTATACAGTATCAAAAAATTACACAAATGAAGATCGACATATTGGCATTATGATGTGAAAGAATCTGACCCATCTGAACTCTAAGTATGTCAGGAATCCTGTAGGTCATGGCCTTCGTGTAAGAGCTTATTGTTTATTGTAGTGTTTGTGTTTTGTTTTATTTTGAAAAGTCATTATTTCTCAAAACTGACGACAGATGGATTTTGGAAAATAAGAAAATGGTTTAGGAAAATTTATATTTCACTGAAAACTTCTATTTTTCTGAAAAACTTTGGGTTCCAAGCTTCAAAATAAGGAATCATTTATTAAAATCCGTTCAGCCGTTTATATATATATATATATATATATATATATATATATATATATATACAGGGTGTTTAAAAAATACGGGGCATAATTTCAAGGTATGTATTTCCCACATGTAGACAATCAAAATAGTTCATTACAACATGTGTCCGGAAATGCTTTATTTCCGAGTTATGGCCTACACAACATTGAAATTCACCGGAACCATACCTCATGTTTTCGAAGACACTCCACTGATCAATCGTCAACACATTCACTTCTTGTATGATGGCGCTCCTGCACACTTCAGTCGTACGGGTGGCCGGTACTTGGATCGAAGGTTTCCTGATCGATGGATAGGTAGAGGTGGCCCAATTGCTTGGCCTCCACGCTCACCTGACCTGAACCCTCTCGATTTCTACTTGTGGGGCCATTTAAAATAATTGGTTTATTCGTCTCCGGTGCTGATTTGGAATCCCTTCGGAATCGAATTGTGGCATGTTCTGAGGACATACGCAATACTCCTGGAGTTTGGGATCGTGTTCGCAGGTCAATGAGACATCGATGTGAGGTCTGTATTCAAGCAGGAGGTGGACATTTTGAACATCTTCTGTAATGACAACGATCTGCGGAAAGAAAAACGTTCCGGTGAATTTCAATGTTGTGAAGGCCATAACTCGGAAATGAAGCATTTCCGGACACATGTTGTAATGAACTATTTTGATTGTCTACATGTGGGAAATACATACCTGAAATTATGCCCCGTATTTTTGAAACACCCTGTATATATACATTAAGCTGTTGTATCCTATAGGATATTTAGTGAATTTAAGGGTTGATGAATGCTCGTAACTTCAAATATTGTTCCAATGAACTACTGTTGATTACTGAGCTCAAGAACGATTTGAAACGCATTGTATAGATCGGAAATTAATTTTAGGAGTTCAAAAATGCCTGACTCCTACTAATCGATAGTGATCGATAATTTCCCCGTGTAAGTGTGGTTTATCTAATGATTACTTCTATGCACAAATGCCGAAGACTTCAGACAGTGTCGCCAATAATACATAAATACACCCACATTACAGAATTACAAATGTCATTTCCCTCTAATGAAAACCGCTGATATTATCTATTATGAATTTATGAGAATAATTTACACTTAATCTACATAATCATTTTCCCCAACATATTTTAACACGTCTCAGTAAAAGTGTCACCTATTGATAACTAGTTGAACTATTTCAAAGTTGTTAATTTGTTATACCCTTGGTTTGACTTCCTATCTAGGTCGGGTAACCTTGAACACTGGATAAGTCTGAACCAAAAATATAACAGATTGACAAACTTTAAGGGGGTGCGCTACTGAATTTTCTAATTTCTACATTTTAAGAGATAATGTATTGAAATTTTAACAGCATATTGTGATCATGATTATGAATTAATCTGGAAAATGTCAATGACCTAAGTCAAGAAATAACTTAAAAAATATATAAAATTTGAAAATAACACGTTTATTTTTGGAAGCCGTTTTTTGGAATCTAAAACAAGAGTTTTCTATGTTTTTTATAGTGCATATTATAGCTGAAAGACAGCTTGTGGTAATGGAGCATTGGAATTTAGCATATGAAGCAAGGGTAATGTTCAAAATTTCGTTTTTGGAACTCAAAAATCAGAATTTGATTTATTTCACATATTATATGAATATTTGCATGGCTTGTAAGTAAAATATTTTAGAGTAAAAAAAAAACATGAAATTTCTTCAAAAACTGATATTTTTCAGTAGCACATCCCCTTAAAATAATTCCGCTAGTTCTCAATAGATGACACTATTATTGGGACGAGTAAAAGTGTTTGGGGAATGTGGTTGTGTAGATTAAGCATAAATTATTCTCATA
The DNA here is from genome assembly GCF_040183065.1 of Periplaneta americana. NCBI lineage: Eukaryota > Metazoa > Arthropoda > Insecta > Blattodea > Blattidae > Periplaneta > Periplaneta americana. The sequence goes on along the minus strand of NC_091130.1, from coordinate 4,282,020 downwards.
ATAGACAATATCCAGTGCTTTTTACAATATTATTAGAGAAGAATGTGGCCGGGTAGCTCAGTTGGTAGAGCAGTTGGCTACGGACTGGAAGGTGGGGGGTTCGATCCCAGGTGGTGACAGGATTTTTTTCTCGTTGCCAAACTTTCAGAACGGCCCCGAGGTTCACTCAGCCTCCTATAAAATTGAGTACCGGATCTTTCCCGGGGGTAAAAGGCGGTCAGAGCGTGGTGCCGACCACACCACCTCATTCTAGTGCCGAGGTCATGGAAAGCATGGGGCTCTACCTCCATGCCCCCCAAGTGCCTTCATAGCATGTTACGGGAATACCTTTACCTTTACCTTTTTATTAGAGAAGAATGAAATTTTTAATTCTATAATGCCGGTACTTATGTCTGAAAATTATACTTGTAATGCCATACATAAAGGTATGCTGTCAGAAAATATAACTACAGCGGAGTGAAAAAGGGTTGTATTCTGTCTCCGATCATATTTCTGATTATTATGAACGATATTATGGAAAGGTCTGTTGGCAATGTTAGAATAGGTATAAGATGGAGATTAAATGATACCTTGGAAGATCTGGATTTCGCTGATAACATCTGTTTGCTCTCCCATAGTTTTGGTGATGTGCAGAATAAAGTTAATACTTTATTAGAAGTAATAAAAGGGGCTCATATGAAAATAAACGTAAAGAAAACTAAAGAAATGAGATTAAATAGTAAAAAGACAGATAAAGTTATAATAAATAATAATAACATTGATACTGTTCAAGAATTTAAATATTTGGGTAGTATAATTGACAAGGATGGTGGAGCCTTTGAGGATGTAAAGAACCGAATAAAAAATGCAAATAGTGCATTTGCCCAGTTGTACCCAATATGGAAATCTTATGTTATATCTAGATCTACAAAAATTAAAATCTTTAACACTAATGTAAAATCAGTCTTATTATATGTCTGTGAGACATGGAAAACAAGTAAAATTATACAAAATAAACTGCAAACATTTGTTAATAGATGTTTACGAAGAATTTTAAAAATTAGATGGCCAGATATAATCACAAACTCAGAACTGTGGAAGATAAGAAATCACAAAGAAATCACAATAGAAATCAAAAAAGGAAAGTGGAATTGGAAAGGGCACAAAGAAGATGGAGCAGTAGAAAGAATGGCTTTGGATTGGAACCCCCCAGGGTAGTAGAACAAGAGGAAGGCCAAAAAGTACATGGAAGAGAAGAGTTTTGGAGGAAATTGCTAGGGAGGGGAAAACATGGAGCGAAGTGAAGAACTTGGCTACAAACAGGGTCCGATGGAGGCACTTTGTGAATGCCCTATGCTCCTCATGAGGAGATGCAGGAGTTTGATTGATTGATTGATTGATTGATTGATTGATTGATTGATTGATTGATTGATTGATCGATTGATTGATTGATTGATTGATTGATTGATTGATTGATTGATTGATTGATTGATTGATTGATTGATTGATTGATTGATTGATTGATTGATTGATAATGCGGGTATATTTATGTACTATTGCATTGAATTTGGTATTCCCAAGAAACTAGTTCGATTAATTAAAATGTGTCTCAATGAAATATACAGCAGAGTCCGTATAGGTCAGTTTCTATCTGATGCTTTTCCAATTCACTGCGGGCTAAAGCAGGGAGATGCACTATCACCTTTACTTTTTAACTTCGCTCTAGAATATGCCATTAGGAAAGTTCAGGATAACAGGCAGGGTTTGGAATTGAACGGGTTACATCAGCTTCTTGTCTATGCGGATGACGTGAATATGTTAGGAGAAAATCCACAAACGATTAGGGAAAACATGTGAATTTTACTTGAAGCAAGTAAAGCGATCGGTTTGGAAGTAAATCCCGAAAAGACAAAGTATATGATTATGTCTCGTCACGAGAATATTGTACGAAATGGAAATATAAAAATTGGAGATTTATCCTTCGAAGAGGTGGAAAAATTCAAATATCTTGGAGCAACAGTAACAAATATAAATGACACTCGGGAGGAAATTAAACGCAGAATAAATATGGGAAATGCGTGTTATTATTCGGTTGAGAAGCTCTTATCATCCAGTCTGCTGTCCAAAAATCTGAAAGTTAGAATTTATAAAACAGTTATATTGCCGGTTGTTCTGTATGGTTGTGAAACTTGGACTCTCACTCTGAGAGAGGAACAGAGATTAAGGGTGTTTGAGATTAAGTTGCTTAGGAAAATATTTGGGGCTAAGGGGGATGAAGTTACAGGAGAATGGAGAAAGTTACACAACGCAGAACTGCACGCATTGTATTCTTCACCTGACATAATTAGGAACATTAAATCCAGACGTTTGAGATGGGCAGGGCATGTAGCACGTATGGGCGAATCCAGAAATGCATATAGAGTGTTAGTTGGGAGACCGGAGGGAAAAAGACCTTTAGGGAGGCCGAGACGTAGGTGGGAAGATAATATTAAAATGGATATGAGGGAGGTGGGGTATGATGATAGAGACTGGATTAATCTTGCTCAGGATAGGGACCGATAGCGGGCTTATGTGAGGGCGGCAATGAACCTCCGGGTTCCTTAAAAGCCAGTAAGTAAATAAGTATGTAAGTGTTATTAATAACTGTCATTTTATTGATAGCATTGTGCACCACTATAATAGAATCTGAGAAAAACTCATCTTACAAGTAAAGAACGAAGTCAGTTGGCCTAAGAGTAAAGTTCCACAGAACACATTGTGATATTTAAGAGAATGTCCTTCAAGCAAGAAACCAAAGCTTTCCACTAACCTGTCTGTTTGCTGTGAGTTTGCACTTTGTGTCAAAAGAATTCGTATTCCGTCGGTAAATGGACGGTCTTAAAGGAGGTTCTTTTTGGTATCTAGTACGAAAATTTCTTTGAACTTGCGTGACAGAATTTGTTTCATGAAACCAAAACACGCACAGAGGTCGTTCGTTCTGCATTCGTAAAAGTCTTCATTTTACATTCCACTACAGTGGCGCTCCAAGCGGTCCCCGATGGTACTATAGTCGTTAACAGAACTTGAGAGTCTATCATACGAAATGTTTTATTGATACTTACATTACCGAACAAAAGACATCCTGAATATTGCTTTGGGTAAACAATAATTTAAACAAACTTCCGCCTGGATTCCTAATACATTTTATTCTAAATCTAAAAAACCGGATTCATTAAGGCTACACACACTTTCTCATTATGTATTATACATATATGCTTAAATCTTATGTAGACCTAGATGTCATCTCAACTTCCGAGATCACATCCAATCCCTTCTTCGTAAGGCCAACGGGCTGATAGTTAGACACTATCCCATTCTGGCGGCCTTAACTCTTGACAACCTGAGGGTAGGACTTACCATGTATAAGGCCCTCATTCGCTCTGTCATTACCTATGCCGCACCCGCATGGGGGTTTGCGGCAGTGTCCCATCTCCGTAAACTCCAAGTTGTCCAAAACCAGGTGATTCGACTCATTACCCATCTCCCCCGAGTCGCCTCGAGAAGAAAGTTCCATGATGAACTAGAGTTGCCAACCATAGACGAGTTCATTGCTCGACTGGCTAGGTACCTGTATGCGGAAGCTCGTGCTAACCCCAACCCGCTCATATCTGGCCTCGGCCAGTATGATCCTAGGTTACGGCGTAGACACCAGACAGGTCCATTAGCTATACTATTGAGGCAGGAGGACAGGGAGGCTGGCGTTACTCCCAGGTTTTGGTAGCCACGACTCAACTCCATGAGACTCCTTGGATAGTGCAACCGCTGTAAAATGACCTTGTCTTAACTGGGCTAAACAAAATCCCTCCCTAACATTATCTACTTTTGTTGATCGATGGAACTATAATAGAGCCAATTGGCTAGTATATATCCATCGATTCATAGAGTCATTCAACCTAAGAGCCAACTGGCTAGTCTCTGATATTGAGACAACTCATCCTGCCTAAGGTTTTTCCGTGGTTTTCCTAAGGCGCTAAGACAAATGTCGGGATGAGCCCTAAAAGAAATGGGCCACGGACCTGCACTCATATCCCCATGAATCTCCCTAATTAACTCTAAATTAATTAACAATTACATCTCTCCCCCCTCTTCGCAATTGAGCCATCATATAGCCAAATGGCTGGTCTCGAAATTGAGACAAATCAACAAGGCTCATGACCTCCTACATAATAGCCAAATTGGCTAGTCTCTTATATGAGACAACTCATCCTGCCTAAGGTATTCCGTGGTTTTCCTCAGGCGTAAGACAAATGTCGGGATGAACCCTATAAGAAATGGGCCATGGCCCTATATCCCCTTCCCCATATATATTCCACCTTTATTATAAACGATGTATGCCCTAGTTCAGATAATATTAATAGTCTATTAAATATACGAGGTCACTCAATAAGTCGCAAATTGAAAGGACAGGGACCTCTCAAATTGCAGATTAGATTTCACGGCGCTTCTTCCGACGGCCTTCACCTGCCTTGTCATCGAACAACAGATGACGGCGTCTTGCCATCCTAACGGCAAACACCAGCCAACTCCTCCTCGCCCCGTTCCGTGATCACTTATCAATGTCAGCCCCCCCCCCCCCCCGCGTATGTGGTACCTAAGAGGTTACGTCCAATTTCGGCTTCCCCTTCAAAATTTTCTAGAGCTCCTTCAGGGGAGCAGCGTAACCCGGAGTGAGACTAGTGGCCAACAGGCTTGGAGCTCACATATTTAGTTTTGTACAGCCCCCAACCCCTTGCAAGGACGCGTTTTGCGTACCTTTTAAATTTTCCTCCCAATTCTCCTTAGATTTTTCGATTTTTCGATGTCGTTAATTTTACAGAAATGTGATATTTTAATTGCTTGTAATATTACTACCTCTAGGTATACAGGGTGTTTCCGAGGTGGTGTTACAAACTTTCAGGAATGATGGCGAAGTGCACATGTATCAATCTGATATAAGGAACCATGGTCCGGAAATGTCGGAGTCGAAATTTATAAGCAAAAATAGTTGTGTGGAAATGGAATTCTAATTTGGCACCACGTGCCCTCCTTCCCTTAACCTTTGGAACAGTCGTGGAAAGATGGTATGGGCCCAATGTCTCCTACGTAGGTACTTGTGGCTATTGATTGGTAATTTATGCTCGACCATGCCGAAATGTATAGTAATTATACACCTGATAGCAGCCCTTTAATGGACCTCATTAAAGTACACCTATTCATTAAAGTTCAGGTGTTCCACCAATCAGAAAACACCATTGTAGCAATATGAAAGCGCAAGTATCTATTATTCTCGATATGCAATCGAAAGACAACTAGCGAAACGTCACGGAGGCTGGAAATCCAATACTGTCGCAAGAAGGTTATGTTCTGTTACTATAATAATTAGCGTTAATTGTAAATAATATTCAAATAAATTCAATTTGTTATCTCGTTTTTCAATGTCTAAATCAATTTCAAGGTTATATCAAGATTAATGTTTATTTTACTCTCTAGATTATATCAAGGTCAATGACATTCCTTTCTCGGAAAAATCAATACTTTCGCGTCTGCGCACATCTCACAATTTACGAGATATTTCACAAGGTCAGTTCCGCTCCCCGGTCAGATAAGAATAACATGAATATTTATGAATAGGGTTAGGGTTTTGATGAAATTGCATCTTTTTTCTAGTAAGCCAGAAACATAGCTGCTTTAGTATTTATATGTTATGTGATAAACTGAGTGTTTTAAAACGTATTTGTTAGGGCATTCTTTTGCATGTTGTACTTATTATAACTCATAAGAGTATTTTTTGTTTTATTCGGTCATTTTTGGGGTATTTTCTTTTAATTTTGGCTATAAATCCTCATTATTAATGCAAAATATTATTTATTTCCTTTAATATATTCTCTACATATTTTTTTCAATTAATACCTATTATTTTGTGTATTATTTTAATCGTTTTTCTACACAAATCTAGTATTCTAACTTGGTGTACCCCCACTTAGTGCATCAGTCCAACTCTTTAATATAGACTCCTCTCTACCTGCTAGTTCCGGATAAGAGTGGCCTGTGGTGGACTACATGAAACTGCATCGGGTAAAATAATTAATTAAAGTGTACTACTTAGAAAAATTAAGTAAAATTCAATGTTGCTACTTACTTACTTACTTACTTACTTACTTACTTACTTATAAATGGCTTTTAAGGAACCCGAAGGTTCATTGCCGCCCTCACATAAGCCCGCCATCGGTCCCTATCCTGTGCAAGATTAATCCAGTCTCTATCATCATACCCCACATCCCTCAAATCCATTTTAATATTATCCTCCCATCTACGTCTCGGTCTCCCTAAAGGTATTTTTCCCTCCGGTCTTCCAACTAACACTCTATATGCATTTCTGGATTCGCCCATACGTGCTACATGCCCTGCCCATCTCAAACGTCTGGATTTCAAGTTCCTAATTATGTCAGGTGAAGAATACAATGCGTGCAGTTCTGTGTTGTGTAACTTTCGCCATTCTCCTGTAACTTCATCCCGCTTAGCCCCAAATATTTTCCTAAGCACCTTATTCTCAAACACCCTTAACCTATGTTCCTCTCTCAGAGTGAGAGTCCAAGTTTCACAGCCATATAGAAGAACCGGTAATATAACTGTTTTATAAATTCTAACTTTCAGATTTTTGGACAGCAGACTGGATGATAAGAGCTTCTCAACCGAATAATAACACGCATTTCCCATATTTATTCTGCGTTTAATTTCCTCCCGAGTGTCATTTATATTTGTTACTGTTGCTCCAAGATATTTGAATTTTTCCACCTCTTCGAAGGATAAATCTCCAATATTTATATTTCCATTTCGTACAATATTCCCGTCACGAGACATAATCATATACTTAGTCTTTTCGGGATTTACTTCCAAACCGATCGCTTTACTTGCTTCAAGTAAAATTTCCGTGTTTTCCCTAATCGTTTGTGGATTTTCTCCTAACATATTCACGTCATCTGCATAGACAAGAAGCTGATGTAGCCCGTTCAATTCCAAACCCTGCCTGTTATCCTGAACTTTCCTAATGGCATATTCTAAAGCGAAGTTAAAAAGTAAAGGTGATAGTGCATCTCCTTGCTTTAGCCCGCAGTGAATTGGAAAAGCATCAGATAGAAACTGACCTATACGGACTCTGCTGTATGTTTCACTGAGACACATTTTAATTAATCGAACTAGTTTCTTGGGAATACCAAATTCAATAAGAATATCATATAATACTTCCCTCTTAACCGAGTCATATGCCTTTTTGAAATCTATGAATAACTGATGTACTCAATGTTGGTACTAGAATTGAATTTAATTACTAGTCTAAATATTAATATTCCTACTAAGCCAATTATGTAAGATCAATTTTAGGGCATTTTTGAAAGATTTTTAGTTCATAAATGCATTGTTTTTAGGACATTTTTTCATGATTTATAGATCATCAAAATCCTAGCCCTACTTATGAATAATTTCAAGTTAGAAATATGGTCGAGCATAAAAAGTCGTATGAAACTTGCCTATAATGGTAATTAAGACGCTAGTATGAAAATTATGAAACTCGCTTGCGCTCATTTCATAAACATACTCGCGTCTTAATTACTACCATTATAGGCTCGTTGCATAATGTAAGGTGGGTGCTCCTGTTATGGCCATGTTCCTGATATAGCCACCCCCCTATTGTGAGTTAGTTAACCAAAAACTCCGCTAAATTGCAGCAGGATCCAGTGAAAGGGCATCCTGGCATGTCACTTGATCGTTTTCCATCCAGTCAGGTTGAGCAATATGGCGTCAGTTGCCTGTTTTGCGGTTTTCATGTCACCTCTTCTTATTTTTCTCTGGTAAGTCTCCTTTGTTTTATGCATGTTTTTCAAATACTTGTTTCATGAAAACCATCGTACTCCGTTCAGTTTTTAATGTTCTGTTGATTGGTGTTGTCGTTGATGGCGTATCTTTTACTAGTTGTTCATAATCAAACGATTTTCGTGAAAGCTTACCTGCTCCTGTTATGGCCATATCAGATGCGCCATGGCCATATCAAGTTCATTTCACTTTTATTTTTTTCACCTGACAAATTTACATGCCTTATAGCTGGGATTACGCAAAAATTTTGTATTTTAAGAAAAGCAACTTAATTTTTTATGGAAAAACCTGTTTTGACCTACACTTTAGAATTATAAAAAGGATTATTGAGTGTCATTTTATTCATTTAACACCAAAATTATTTAATTTTAGCACAACTGCGCTATCAAACTGAAAACAATCACGATTTGTAGAACATGGAACAAGTGTGGCCATATCATGTGCACATGTTCCTGATATGGCCACTAGGTAGACTTTTGGAATTTGGGACTTTTTGGACAATTAAAGCTATTTTTATGGGGAAAGGAAATTGTTTTAAGAAAGTCCATTAGACTGAGAACGAGTAAGAAAAAAGTGGTTTTCATTTATTTTCAAAATGGCGGCTAGAAAAATTCTCAAACCTTAGCATGGCCATATCAGGGACACCTACCTTACTATTATAATATTGACTTGGGAGCTTATTATATAATTTCATTCCCATAATTAAAAAGTTTGTGTTGCTCTTGTGTAATCTGCAATATGGAATATTAATTTGTTCACTATTTCTAATTTCATGATCATGTATTAGTTTCCTATCTCTAATTGTGCAGTTGTGTGTCCTTGGCAGTTGTAGGCTCAATTTAGGTACTCCCTGTATAATGAGGTGTTGTGCTGTGTTGTTGCAGGCTGCACCACGGTGGTGAGGTGGGCGGCGCCCCGCCTCATGCTCACAGGCCTGCTGATGCTGCTCACCGGTCACTGAACGCTCAACCCTGCTTCTTGTGCTGACCCCCCACCAGTGCGTCGAAGAAAGGACCCTTACCACTGAGAACAAAGTAATCAGGCCTCTTGAATTAATTCACAGTCAGCGAGATAAACGTCATATCTTTTAACCACGTTTTCGTTCCGGGTGAACTATCTCGATATTGCATTTCTATATACAGGGTGAGGCGATTAAAGAGATTGAATTCTTAAACACGACGTGAATTAAACGACGGAGTACTGGATGTTCATTTCAAAGTGTTTCATGACGTCACTGTTGTGATTCAGCGATTTGAAGCGAGTTTCAGCTTTTATGTCAAAGAAGTTGCCTATTAATCAAGGCGTTCAATCTTACAGCTGTCGCCCCACGTTTGGCGCCAAAATATGCGACGGTAGGCACCTCGTTGGGGCGCCAGAATCTGCGACGGTCGTCGGTCGTCATCGTCGCCCTCGGCTGCCAGCTCAGTCGTATATGGAAAGTATCTCGAGGAGGCACGTCGATGTCAATAATTAACTACGTACACTGATTAATTTGGGCGCAAGCCTCCTCGAGATTACTCCGGTAGAGGATGAGGTCCCAGGTCAGCTGCAAAACGGTCGGGACATGGGGTTTGGGAGACGTGCTCGTAGGTTGAAATGATGTAGGCGCACACCAGAAGTTGTTGGTAAGAACTATGAAAACGTTTATTATTATTATTAAGTGTTCGTTTCAGATTAGCAGAAATGCGCGTCCAAGTGTATAATATCTCGCTCTCACTTCCCGCAAGTTGGTAGACTAATTTCTGAGCTCACGTAATTATATATTTTGTACTATAAAACACCAGTAATATAACGGACAGTTGATAACGTGATGAGAGAAAAATTCAGACTTATAATAATAATGCAACACACGACTTCTTACTACACCCACTAAAAAAATTCTAAGTCCGTAAATTGTTATACTTCCGAGTTAGGTTTGCCGAGAATATGTTGAGTTCGACCTCTCCGAACGCTGTCTATCTGCCTTCTGTGTATCTGCCAAATCTATCCTCTACTTTCAACCACCAAACATACAATTTCGCCCTCCTATCTATATATCACGTGTCTCTATTAAGAATCCTGATTGGCCATGATTACACTTACGTCACTTAAGACGCGTTCTTAAAAAATTGTTCGTTAACTAGAACATCCCCTTACTTCCGGCGTCCTGACAATTCTCTGACATATACCAGATCATCTCTTTTGGAACCTGGCTTGGCGTCATCTTACTGACCACCCGCAGGCAAAATCCATACATTCCCTCATCAGTCAACTCCACGCCTGGACACATGTTTCCTGTCCACCTGTTACTTCCGTCTCACATTCTGAAACTTACTTACACGTCCCACACTTACTATCCATATAAGAATATTAACACGAAATACTAATCTAATGAAAATTTCCTCATCATGTACGAGGAACCGCCTCAATCTGAACTTGAGAACGTGTATGGTATAACTTGAACGTCGTAGCAACAGATGGCGGTCTGTACGGTCTGTGTGCTACCATAACCTCTTTCGAACTGTGTTTTGCGCGGGCAAGTCGTACGCAGGGTATTTGTTATCATCGGTTGCGTACGGCAACATTCCACAAAACAAATCAAATGCTCCGTGTCCATGTTGACCGTCGAAGTTAATGTCAACAAATACGTAAGCAATCGTCTTAACCCTGTCCACATATCCCGATAGTAAGAAAAAAACTCACCTCAGTATGTGTTTCCAAACAGTTCACATTCCTGCCACTACAGGTGTTACCGTACGTATCGGTAAGTACTCTTCAGAATGAACGCCGTACTTGCTAGGCAACTTCTCTGGCACATAGGTAATACGCCTCTGCGGAAGTGTAGGAAGATTTAATTCTCTAGGCTCAACGACTAGCCACATAACGATATACAGCGAGCCATGACACACTTTGAACTGAACACCCAGTAGATTCGTATCATAAGATTTTGCTTACACAGGGTGTGTATTTTATTTCTCTTCCATTCCTACACAGTCAATTTGGGATAATGTTGTACTAGTCAAGGTAACTTCGTGTCATACTAACTTCGTTTCAAGGCACTGGTGTTTCATCTCTTTATGATATTTCCGCACAGTAAGTAGAAAGTCGTATTATTTTTTAAAAAATACTGTAAACAGATGGAATACTAATTACCTCATACGAAATTACCAATTTATAAAGGATTACCTGGACTGGTGAAAGATAACGAAATTGATTGCAACTCTTCCAAGATCACACGAAACTATATGCAGAAGGGTACAAGTGACTATTTTTTTTTTAAATTGTGTATCATAGAGTATATAAAGAATATACAGGGTGAGCCGTAAGTGAGATAAATAATTTCAGGATATTATTCTTTGAGATATTTCAAACAAAAAAAGTTTAATGCAATTTTGCTCATTTCAGCTTCCTTTTCGAGATAAAAATTGTTTTATATGAAACATTTCATAGCGTGTTTCGGGAAAGCCATTGATTTAATTCCCAATATGTTCGGTGAGTTTAAGAGAGCAGTGTATTATGATAATAAATGATTGAAATAATTTTAGTTTTGTCGAAATGTGCAGAAATTTGATCCGAACAAATGTGACTTTGTAAAATTTATTTTCAGAACGTAAATTTACTCTTGTCCAGTTACTAGAGCTTAAAGTATGTCATTATGTGGAGATATTGCTGACATTGTACCAATAAAACAAAAGTTTTATCATATGGAATTTTCCACACTACTTAATCTTGTCCATCTACTCTATTGCTTCACTTGTGCCCATTTGCATATGTGGGCCCAATATTGTAATATGCTTCCCTTCAGCATTGTCTTCCTTCTACATCAATATGCAATTATCGTATACTCCTTGATCGGAGTATTTTAATAATAGTAACAAGGGTTATAAGTATTTTTTATTCTTGATTACACTCTTTTAACACTTATGTCACTGAACTATTTATTTATTTATTTACTTATTTATTTGTTTAATTGTTTATTGACTTGTACATTTATTTATTTATTTATTTATTTATTTATTTATTTATTTATTTATTTATTTATTTATTTATTTATTGACTTGTACATTTATTTATCTATTTATTTATTTATTTATTGACTTGTACATTTATTTATTTATTTATTTATTTACTTATTTATTTGTTTAATTGTTTATTGACTTGTACATTTATTTATTTATTTATTCATTTATTTATTGACTTGTACATTTATTTATTTATTTATTCATTTATTTGTTTAATTGTTTATTGACTTGTACATTTATTTATTTATTGACTTGTACATTTATTTATTTATTTATTTATTTATTTATTTATTTATTTATTTATTTATTTATTTATTTATTTATTTATTGACTTGTACATTTATTTATTATTTGTTTATTTGTTTATTTATTTATTTATTTATTTGTACATTTATTTATTTATTGACTTGTACATTTATTTATTTATTGACTTGTACATTTATTTATTTATTTATTTGTACATTTATTTATTTATTGACTTGTTCATTTATTTATTTATTTATTTATTTATTTATTTATTTATTGACTTGTACATTTATTTATTTATTTATTTATTTATTTATTTATTTATTTATTTACTTATTTATTTATTGACTTGTACGTTTATTTATTGACCTGTACATTTATTTATTTATTATTTGTACATTTATTTATTTATTTATTTATTTATTTATTTATTTATTTATTTATTTATTTAATCAGTCACTTATTTGTTTGTTTTTATTCATTTGTTTGCTTATTTTAATTTATTTAATTTATTTATTTATTCATTCATTTATTCAGTCATTTACTGGATCACGAAATCAGGAAGCATTTTCCTGTTTCAATAGGATTAATTTAATTTAAAATGTAAACATTATTTCACATTTAAAATAATTAGAGTCACTTTAAATAATTTTTGAAATCAAAATCTACAATCTGCCAACAGGGCGCCACTATCATATCGCTATTGCTTTTTCTCAAAATCGTTGTTATGAAACATGATTGCTATGTTTTTATACAGTAATTAAAACTCTAAATGCTCACTCCTGAAAACTGCAAGAAATGACGCATCATATTTTGTCTTCGAGCCACAAGATTTGTCATGAATTTAAATGGAATCACCATATACGTGATTAGAGATATCCATTTTAAATGTCCCCGGAAGAATAGAATAATTGTTTGGGTTTCCAAATTTGTGTGTACAGACATATTCAGTAATTCGGAACTGCTGTATTTGCAGGTCCTTCATCAATGTAATGTTATCCAAGATTTGAAGGGTCCTTGTCTCTTGACTCGTTATGCCTGGTCCAGTGTTTGATCTATCCTGGCTTAACGGACCAAGTCGAATAGGTGACCTTTTACATCTTGAGTTAAATCATAGCATTAAACCTGCAAGCAAATTCGGGATCATTGGAAATATTAGGAGAGAGTTGGGTAGTATCGGACATCGGGTAATATCGGACAGGGAGTTTTTTTCATCTACCACCAGATGATAGCACCTGAATGACATGGTTACGTTTCTGTGATGTCGCATACAGAAACGTAACCATGTTATTCAGGTGCTACCATCTGGTGGTAGATGAAAGAAACGCACTGTCCGATATTACCCGATGTCCGATACTACCCAACTCTCCCCTAAGTCCCAATATATAGTTGAAAATCTAAAGTAACAATTCTTCAAGTCATCAAAATAGTATTTTTTTTAATAAATCCGTTTTTAGTTCAGTAATTCAGCAAAGTACATCTTTCCCCAGTTAAATATCCTAGCATTTCATTTCTCATATTTAACATCAATCTCTTTAACAGATTTAATTCTGGTCTCCTTTCCTTTTATTGAAACCAATCTTCGTTTTACCTTCTCTTCATTGACAGCATGTAAATTCAGAAGGTTATTTAAAAAAAAAGTAATATATCTCTTTAATTACCTCACGCTGTATATTACATTCGTTTACTACAAATTTGAATGATGCGAATTCAAATAGAAGTGTTCTGTTGTTTAGCAGTTTATTTTCAAATTCATAAGTGCGTTTGTCACATGTCTAATATGATTTTAAAAGCTTTATATGTTCCTTAAATAAAATACAAAAAAAGTCTTACCAGGCATCTTCAGATGTTTTTAACCTCTTACAAGTACTACTTGCTTACGTAGCCCTGTTCCAAAGCTTTCGGAAGAGTTTTGTACTTCACGCACGCAATAAAATTGTGAAAACATTAGGTATAATATACCTAAAAATTGATTATTTTAAATTATTCAGAATTATTGCATATAATAGATATAAATTGTTAGTCAACACTTATTTGGAAGTGGTTAATTAAAATTTATGTCAAGATTATTGCTATATTAAAAAAAGATATGGAATAATGATAAATATATTGACATCATAATTTCATAGTAAAATAAAATTACAAATCTGAATTTATGCACATAAAAGAAGACAAATTACAGAATTGAAATATATTACAATTATACATCTTGATTACACAACTTTTAACACTGTATCACTTCGGAATATGTATGATAAGACTTTCTTGTCTTAAATTCTAACGTACCTTCTTTACATGTTTCGACCTATTTATGGGTCATCTTCAGAACTGATCGTTGTTGGTCTTGGCGCCTCTTGTTTCCTGTGAGGGTGCGTTCGTAGTGTAGAGTCAAAGAACTAAACACAATCAAATACATAGCACAAGAAAACGGATACAACCCCAACATAATACGTAAGACAAAACAAAACCACAAAAAACAGAAGAATACAACACAAACACAAGAATACAAAAAATACATCGCACTAACATACGAAAACAAAAACACACACAAAATTGCAACCTCATTCAAGAAATTAAACTACAACATCGCATACAGAACAAATAACACTCTACAAAAACATCTCAACACACAAACAACACAAACAAACAAATACAACCACACAGGCGTATACAAACTCAAATGTAACACCTGCAACAACTTCTACATAGGACAGACAGGCAGATCGTTTCAAACACGTTACAAAGAACACATCACAGCCATAACAACATTACAAAACACCTCCACATATGCAGAACATATCACAAATGCCAACCACACTTACAGAGACATCAACACAGACATGGAAATACTGCACATCCAACCAAAAAGCCAGAAACTCAACACACTAGAACAATATGAAATATACAGACACACGAAAACACACCCCAACGATATTCTCAACACACAACTCAACTTCAAAACACATACACTCTTTGACTCTACACTACGAACGCACCCTCACAGGAAACAAGAGGCGCCAAGACCAACAACGACCAGTTCCGAAGATGATCGAAAACAGGTCGAAACGTGTTAACAAGGTACGTTAAAATATTTAACAGAAGAAAGTCTTACCATTCATATTCCGAAATATTACAATTGCTTAGAATGTTAAAGATTTTGTTGTAAAATTGAATCGCTTGCTTAAATTCATCGACAAGACATCTGTTCACTAGTGCAATTTTTGTCGAGCTTCAAATCATAATTTGTGTGTAATAAAATCAGAACTTTTCACTACATTTTTCAAATAAATACAGACACACTCGATAGTGTTATATGAAAAATCCGGAGTGATGTTGGTGATTGTATTCCTTTACAGTGGATTATAAACGAAATTCTATAAGCCTAAATATTCCCAATGTAGCCCTGATAAAAATACAGAAGAAATAATATTGAAAGCTGGATATCTAAAATTACAAAACAAAAACTTATTTAAATATATACTCTTAACAATTCCTGCAGTTAAAAGCATTGCAACTAACAAATTATAAGTCATGACAATGAATTGGCATTATTTTATGTTTTACAGTAAACAATTGAAGTCAACTGTACATGCGTATATTAGTTGATAAATGAAAAAAAAAAATTCACGTTTTGCAAGGTTAGAAGGCACGACAATATTGCACAATCAATTCAGTGTATATCTTGTACATTTCTTGTACACACTATTTCTACACACATTTGCTTATATAACCAGATTATGAAAATTTTTCCAAATAAGCTCAGAAATATATTAGTGTGCTGTAAATAATCTATGAATTGTCTACAACACATTGTTGACATACTTCTGTATTTGTCTTAATGATTTTGGAAAATCGATTTCTCTTACTAAGAGAGTGTACATATAAATCTATTCAGCTTGTAGGTATAGCTATGAAAATTTTACGTACCACGTTTCATATTAGCAGACACTATAATATAAATATATAAAGGGATTGAAATGCATGGTATTTTATTGTAAGGTTTTATTTGTTTACGAAAATATCTTAAGCCATTTAAAGGACTGGAGTTTTTGAAGGAGAATTAGTTCAATGAATCCTGAATACTTTGTTCTCAATTTGTATCAGAGAGAGGGTGAGTTCAAGAAGGGCAGATGCCAAGGGGATGAAGTGACTAAAAACCGAGAAATGAGGAACTTTGAAAATAATTCTGTCCAAAGAAGAGGAGGGATGTTTGTTTCTTAATTTCCACAAGTGAACTTCTAAGTATGAAGCATTCCAAGAGATGTTTCAAGTAATCCTAACCGAAAACTTTTGTTACCAAGTAAGATTACGTAAAACGCGGAACTTGTACTGACACTTTGGCAATTGTATTTTAATTACGCAACAATCAGCCTGTATATTGTCACGCCAGTATGATGAAATGAGGTTCTACATCTTTCCAAACGTTAATTAGCAGCAAGAGTCTTCTCATTTCCAAGGAAGTTGTGTGCAAACTTGTCCGACGTCTGAGATCCCTATTTAACAACTATTTTATCTAATAAGTTTTCAGTGTAGTGTGTATCACAAACACCGTCTTACCATATTTTGGCTTAAAGTACAAGATTAGTTTAAATTTCACAAAATACTTGATATACATAAGTAAACAATAATTGAGTTTAAATCGAAATAAAATCAATTAATCCACAATGTGGAAACTCTAACGTAAAGTTCCGTCAAAGATATATTAATTGGTGATATATTTCGAGTTTGAGTTTATGTTTTAAAACAAAGGTGGCCACAATTCTAGCAAGATTAAAGTAAATAATAA
The DNA here is from genome assembly GCF_040183065.1 of Periplaneta americana. Classification (NCBI taxonomy): domain Eukaryota; kingdom Metazoa; phylum Arthropoda; class Insecta; order Blattodea; family Blattidae; genus Periplaneta; species Periplaneta americana. The sequence continues at coordinate 4,265,121 of NC_091130.1, read as the reverse complement.
CAAAAACAATTATTATATTTTCATAAAACAACTTATTAATATTTATTTCTTTATATTTAATTAACTGTTTCCCTTAAATACAAACGTAGATCATGTTCTGATAATCGAGTAACATGTTATCATTTTTGTTTTCTTTTTATTACAAAATTTTAATAGTAAGTTGTACAGGGACATCATTTTATTTTTACTAACATTTCTAATATTAACCTGGCTATACCTTTGGATCAACGATTAAGAACCGGAAACACCGTTTGCTACCCCCTTCCACGACTGGAGTTCGATGATACTGGCGTAAAATACAAACAAATCACTTAACTAGGTATAGGAGGGAAAAAAAAGTAGTTCATCCATTTACGTAAACTAGGAAATATCGCGATTTTGAGTTTGATCATTTTCATTAGATTTTGTTTAATCAAAATACAGTACAGTATTAACAATGAGTGTTTTTACTCACCAACTGAGCTATCCATTCTGACGTATTCATTATGCAGTGTATATTATACTGTCTACAGCACATTAGCGTACAATATAGAGAATGAAGTTAAATTGAAAAATAATCATAATATGGATATTTAAACACATTTTTTAAAAAATGGTGGCCGTTCATTCCGATACAGGCTTCAGTTCTAATGTGCATATTATCGCACTATAAACTATTGTACGTAATTCTAATTACCAGGTTCGTACTTCGTATCAGTAACTCATGTTGAAATAATTCTGTACCTACTCTATAAAAGAGACCTTACGTACTGTAAATTCAATCTTCACTTCTGCCCGATCCGAAAAGATAAAATTACTCAGACATGCTATCTACTGTCCATCCAAGTGGTTACGTCGCAGCGTCGTAGAAAGGGAGGAAATCACGTGACAGTTAATTACTTAACGAGGCCCTTTTATTTAAGTTATTTTAAACAATTGTATGGGTATAATATTACGTAGACGTCCAATTCCTAACAGAAATTAAGGTCCCCAGAAAAGATCTAAGACAGCCCAACCACTAGCATTTACAGAGAGGCGAATAGAAGCAGGTGGGGGAAACCGGGATGCGACGTAGGCAAATGGAAAATGATGCAATGTTGAAAGCTCTTTCGTCACTGGAAAACGCGAACATATTTTTGGAACGTACTGTTTACTATGGCCGCAAGGCTACTATGACTGTATATGCGGTCTTGGATCTCTGTTGAGGACGGTTAAACTTCATTAGTAGAAGGGGTGGGAGTGAAGTACATTCAAACACTCAGGTACAATAAAAATTGAAGTAAAAATAAAATGATGTCCCTGTATATAAAGTATGACCTACGTAGTACTTAATGAAATACCTACATTTTAGCTCCATTCAGAAGGCATTTATTATTCAATGTGTAATGAATAACATACAAACAATTTCAACCAAACTCATTTTATTTTGTATCCTTGACAACAGTGACGTGTTGATATAAACAAACAAATTAAAAACTACTTTTTTCTTCTTCAAAATTGAATTAAACGGAAGAAACAATGGAGAATATTGTAGTTTATTTTGTATATATGTGAAACTAGGATTTGTTTTCAGCGATTACATCATTACATTTATATATATATATATATATATATATATATATATATATATATATACTGTTTTTATATCAAATCGTATTTCCTCTGCATCAATATCGCCATTGAAAATATCACCTCCTTTATCTTCATAAGCCTCCTATAAATCATTACAAATCATTACATATCTTCAATAAAAATCGTTTGAAGTTGTGAAACTAATGTAATAATTATAAAAGTTGTCATTATAAGCCAAAATAATAAATATTGAGATATTTCTTCAACAAGGTGAATAACGTTTTGCTCAAGCATAAAAACATGTCTAAAATTATTTGAGATTTCACTTTCAGCCCACAATATTGACTCTTCCCTGCGTACAGGCTTCTGCACACAGCTTCCTTGATCGTATCTATCTTGAACATCCCGGAAGGAGTGGAAGTGTGAAGGAGACAGTGTCTTTTGACTCGGTTAATTTCGAAGTGTGTGTGACGCAACGCCAGAAGAAACTTGTCAGTGTTTTGTGTAAATAGTGACACGCTCAATTGTTTTGATGAACATGTATCCCTGACAACAGTGACGTGTTGATGTATATAAACAAATGAAAAACTACTTTTTTCTTCTTCAAAAGTGCCAAATGGAAGAAACAATGGAGAAAAAAAAAACAAGTGACAAATTTATTAGTAGCGCACATGTAATTAGTGTTAAATGATGCACAAATATTTTTCTCGGCCTTTGAACTGAACACATCGACGGGCCTTGATATCACGACGCCATGTTTGTGAGAAAGAAAAGAACAGCTGTTCATGATCATATACGTACAGTTGAGTCCTGCACTCATGAAAAAAGACTTGATAGAGTGTGTATTCAATGTAATATACTTGAGCGCTTAACAAATCTCATGGGACACCTGAAAACCATTACAGACTGTTACAAACACCGCATAAATTTTGCTTGTATATTTGACTCATTTTATTGGCAGTTGTTTGTTTCTTAATTTCCCTTCTCAAAAACTATCTCTGTATATCTAGATTAAAGGAAAATACTTTGGTCTTAATTGGTAATTTATTATTTTTTTCTCTACCCCTAATTATAGGTTCTTCATTATGGATCTGCAAATGTGTTAAAGGTGTGATAACTACAGGCACATCGAACAAAACAAGTAAGAAATTGCAGGGCAAATTGAAGTACTATTTGCCAACTAGAGTTTAAGGAATAATGTAAGGGTTCAAGTCCATTGGAAAAGTTACTTTATCTTCACCCAAGTCAATACAGAATTTTTAATTTTGTCTCAAAAAGCAGAAAATTATAATTATTATTATTTTTTTTTGTTATTTCCAAATTCCAAAATCTCACAAAGTTATGGCAATTTCAATTCGCAATGTTAAAAATTCCTGTATTAGTGAAGATAAGTTCTCTTTTGCAGTGGACGGTCATCTATATGGCAACATTTATTTCTTTATCTATTTATGTCCATAACAGGGCAAAGCCCCAATTACAATAGACAGCACAGATAAAAAAACATAGAATTGCATACAACACGAAAAAAGAGGTAAACAGATACAAGTGCAATTACAAATTAAAAATGGAAAAGAGAAGAAAAAACAACAAATAGATACCAACTAAATAAAAGACACAGATACAGATGTAAATGAAAAACACCAAATAAAAACGAATCATAAAGAGCCAAGTACAGACATCACAGCCAAAAGTTCAAAATGTAGGCGTAGCTATAATTTGAAAATTGCAGAGCAAATACAACATCATGTTAATAAATTAAATATACAGCAGGCCCAGTAGGCTCAATTAATTTATTTAAAAAACTCACCAACACAGAACATGTGTTTCATGTAATGTTTTACATAACTTTTTCTTGTACATATTGTACGATAACGAATAATCTAAATCCTGTTTATTTGATAGATGATTGTAAGTTCGAAGCATTAATAAAAGTGGAGATAGTGTTTTTGTTGTCTGTAAATAAAAGAGAGATCGCTTTCTCAAATTTGATTTACCGATATTGAAACTAATTAGCTGTAGAAGATCAGGGTTGCCTATTAAGCCATTTATGGTTTTGAACAAATACATTTGTTGTGCCCTTATCCTGCGACTACTGAGAGATGGTACATCAAATTCAACCAGCATGGATTCATAAGATTGGAATATGTTGTAACATGAGTGATTTTTTCATATATAGCAGTTTTAGGATTTTATTCTGTGCTCTCTCTAGAATGACCGGGTGCGAGTGATAGTGAGGGTTCCAAACTATAGATGCGTACTCTAATTTACTTCGTATTAAACTATTATATATTTTTAAAACAGTTTCAACATTCCTAAAATCTCTTGAGTTTCTGTAGATGCACATACTCCTCGGCGTTTTATAAAAAATTGTGTCTTATCCGATATTTGAAGGGTTCGGGAGTAAAACACGTTAAGTGACGTTTAGTGTTTTGAAGTTATAGGTAGATAAACATTTATACATGCACCAGTTTGTATAGTTACCAGGAAAGTATAATCTGTATGCTTTTGCCATCTGTTGATATGTTGGAAAACTAACTACTGGATTAGACGCAGAATGTAAGATATATTATACACTACATATCTCATTTTTGACCAAAATGTTAGTTACCATGTTTTACACCCGAGCCCTTTATTTGATAGAACATACCCAGCATTATTGATCCGGTTGCCAGTAAATTGTGAAATAATATTATGAAATAAGAATTTTTTAAAACTCATCGCCTTGGTTGCCAAACACCACGAAGTTGTGACGTAATAGAAATGCAACCCGCATACCACTAAAGCAGGGAGAGGGGTGGAGTGGGTATCTCCTCAGGTAATGCAGTGAATAACAGTGCAGAAACGGACTGTGACCAAAAAACAAAAGCAATATAATATTCTTCTACTTATTAACTATAGACATTTTTTTCCATGTTATTTTTTTATCCTCCTATTCATTATTTTTGTATTATTAATAAAATAAAATAAATTTATTTTCTTACTTACCATAAAAAGAACGTGTACTCTACATCAGCAGATATTTGAAATTAGAAAAACGTACCAGGCTGGTCACGAAGTTGTAAATTACACTACATACTTAAAAAAACGTCCAAGTATTTTACTCCGATTAAGACATAGAAGCCAATACTTTTTATTGTTCGTTTATTATTCAAGTTACAGGTAAGGGCGTGGTAGTCTTCATAACAAGAAGAATAATGACAACGTACATTGTTCTTTTATACTTCATTTAAAATTTTACAACGAATTAAGTATCTCATATTTTTGCCATCTGCACAAAATAAATACTTTTCCTTCCATGCTCCTTAAAATTAAGTTTTTACATATTATCTGTTTTCTAAAAGACATCGAAACATATTATCCTACACACTTGTAACATTACATGCGTACGTCCGCTGCTGATAAATGTCTTTACTTATATCGAAGTGAAGGCTGTAAACAGAGGGTGGGGGTATGATGTCATGGTTACGCTTGAGTGGAGACAGGGACATGTCAGCTTTTGGTGATCACTGCTGTATGGAAATCCTGAAGGTGATCACCTGACTGTTCCTAATTATATACATTCGTGCTTAGGAGTAGTTCATGTATGATGCTGCACTCACGTCATCACCAGGATGAGCAACACGAAAACAAATTTGATTAACAACTACTTGTCTGATAAGAGGAACAAAGATGTACGGTGTCTTGTGTAATGTTTGAAGTTATAAGTTTCTAGTTTTGAGATATACACACACACATTTTGGTGGGACTGTGCCTGTGTATAAAATGTTTTAGCAAATCTCCTACAGATAATTGGAATACTTTCCACTTTTAGGCCTTTATGTATCTGTTCATTTCTCATGTACCACCCGCTATTATGAATTACACGTAACACTTCATTTTGCACTACTTGAATAGAATTAACTCTGTCTTAGAAACATATCCTCATACTGTTGAACCATACAAAAGCACCGATCTAATCCGAAATTTATAAATTGGAAATTATAATCCAAAATTAATTATAAACATAAGACTCCAAAACATATTTTAATCTAAATTTGTACATCAGTAACTTATAATTGAATTGCTGTTCATGATAAATGACACCATTATGTTCTGAAGAAGAATTGAAGCCGAAACAATAACAATACTATAAAATGAAGAAGGTCTTCTAATCTGTTGTTTTGTGTATTCTTCTACATGTAGTAAAATTACAAGATTTTTTTTATTGACGTCTAGCTTTCTGACTTCATTTTCCTTCAGGAGGAATTCATGCTGGGGGTTTTAATTATTCCTTAACAATATATTTCCTTCGACCGGATTTGAAACCGCGCACTTTGGATCCTCAGACAAGAATATTAATACATCACTGTCGACAACTCAATATGTAGTAATATCATAAATAATAAATCAGACCTAATAAAAGGACTTGGATACATATTATGATTATATAAGATAATAAAAATTTGTGGCTATAGTCTGTAACATAAAGTCTTCCAAAGAAGAATTATTTATGTACACAAATACACGTTAATACACTGTAGTCCGAAATATGTGAGGTGAATAAAAAGTATGCAATACTGCTTGTGACATTCCTTTCTCTTAATTTTATTGACAAAGTCTGCATACTAAAATCGTAGGAAGAGAAATAAATATTTTCAACGCGTTTAAAAAATTATGCTCTTCATGTAAAAAAAAAAGTGGGCAAACGAGTCTCTTCTTTCTCATGGCAGCAAGTATTTATTTTGTTAATTTTTGAATTCTTAAAGTATAAAATAGTGCAAAGTCATATTTTTAGCTATTTACGAAATATTGTTTTGTAAAAATTCCCTCAAATTTATAATTTCATTTTATGTGTACACTGATGTTAAAATATATCTAACCTACGATTTTATGAATGTGTAAGCGAACTTCTTAACCACGGGAGAAGTCAGAACCAAAGACATAACAAATTAAACTTTGATATAGTTCCGCTAGTTCTCAGTAGGTGGCACCATTATTGGGGCGGTTGAAAAAGTGTCTGGGAAAAGGATGATGTAGATTAAGCATAAATTACTCTCATAATTGACAATATCAGCAGTGTCTTGCTAAATCCAATGTTGTTTTACAATCAGAGAGGGAGATTAAATATTGAATTCTATAATGCGGGTATATTTATGTATGATTGGCAACACTAACTATTATCTTTGCCATCTATTCGTAGAAGTAATAACTAAAGAAGCCACATTTACACCAACAAATTATCGATCACTATCGATCAGTAGAGGTCAAATATCTTTGAACGTCAGTGTACGCACCAAAGAGAAATGCTTCAGTAAAATAATTTATCAGTATGGAGAATAGGAGTGTCATCAATTAAGCTTGGCTTTCTTCTATGATTATTAATAAAATTCATGAGCTCATAAATTTTAAGCAATTTCTACAAAGTAATAGTTCATAAATGTGATTTGGATGTTTTGGGACTTGAAGAATCCAAAAATCGAAAAATACGTACACTTACGTTCAAAGATATCTCATCCTACTAACTGATAATTTGTTAAATGTAAGTGTGGCTTCTTATTTATTACTTCTATGAATAGATAGCGAAGTCAATAGTCAGTGTTGCCAATAGCAATAGCACAAAGATATACACGCATTATATAATTCAATATTTCATTCCCCTCTACTTCCTTCTAAATCTATTGCATTTTTACTCGTATTTACGTTATAGTTTGTTTACGGCGATTGTCGCCTGGAGCTACTAGCGACCTAGCAGTTCAAATGAATGCACACGTTTTCTTTACGGCGATGATCGACAACGCAGATCGTTGGAGGTTGCTTCCGAAGCAAGTTCAGAACGCACGTGTTCAATAATCGATATTTCGAGAAGGCCATGTATAAATATTGAATCACTAATCTGTACGAGTTATGGCAACAAAACACATCAATATGCCTACTTTTTTAGTCTGTAGCATGCTTAAATATAGTTATCATCGTTTTCTTCCTCTTCTAGAAGAAATATTACTTTCGCTATCTTGGATTTATTTCTATTCATTTTTTGTGAAGTATTTGACCTATGTTAACTATTTTACATAACCATTTGCAGTAGATGAAAATACACAACAAAACACATGAGAAGTTACAGCGATTTACGCTGACTATTACACTCTTACTACGTCACACTACTTTCGACCAATAAAACGGTACGAAAGGACGTCTTTCAACCAATCATGGCTGCTTATCGCACAATTTTATCGCGTCCCTAGCATTTGTTTAATTTTATCGCGTCCCTAGCATTTGTTCCATTACTCTTTCATCGTATTTGTTTCTTTGTTTGCCAACATTTCAAACTGCGCTGGTCTGGACGTCAAAAAAAATATATATAAAATTACAAACCACTCCAGTCGATGCACAGCAGTTTCAAATATGACTCGCATTGGCATTCAAGAACAAGAATTAATAAAAATCACTGATCATACCTATGCATCTTCTGAAATCCTATTTACAAATAAATGAAGAGCACCATTCGGAAATCCTGAATAAGTTGAACACACCATGTAGGCCTAAATCAACGAGTTCCACTTCTATTACGCACACGTCCAATATAACATCAATTGAACCACCAACCACATTCAAATTTGAAAATTGTACGTTCAATAATTATTCCTTTTAAAATTATTCATGTTTATTTTTTATGTCATCGTCGTTAATTAAAACTTTTCTAACACTTGTGTATATTAGTTAGGTTATGTTATAGCTTCTGCTATATGATATTATGGACAGTCACGTATCAGAGATTGTTTAATATTAAGATTTATTGAAAATCATCTGTCAAGTGACGTTGATTACTGGAATTCGGATAATTGAAGTGGAATGTTGCATTTTAATAAAAATGAAACTGAATCAACAAAGCCTTCTTTACTAGTAACGCTGCCGTAGTGATATAGATCGATAACTTCTCGACGAGGAGGCATTGCTAGTAATAGTAATAACTCACTACTGCCATCTAGCATGCATCTAGCGTAATATTTGTAATGTTGAGATGGTACAATAATACGTTTGAAGACAGTTGTATTTTCGTAAGTGAATTAATATTTTATTGTATTGGAGTACTTCGTTACTTCTAATCTTTATATACTTTCTTCTAATCGTGTAATAGTCAATTAAATCCCACTCGAGTTTTGATTTTCTCTAGATAAATCTCTAGTGAGATTACTGTTGATAAGAAAAACTTCCTGGTGATCATCGTCAGCGTTTATATTCACCGGTGATGTACGTGCGATGATGGCCCTGTAAACAAACCCTATTTTTACATGAACAAATTATCGATCACTAAGACATACCTGTCACAATCCTATCATACCAACCTTCAGTCATAAAATTTATTTCAGTGCAATCTCTCTTAAAATTTTGCAATTATTTGTCAGGCAATTTTTCTGAGATGCTCGATAGAAGACTTCATGTTGGCAAACCTGTTTTGTCTTATTCATAGTTCGCGAGTGTTGTAAACAAAGATTTCTAATTTATATTTTATAAGTTTTTGCTTGAGTTTATTGTGATTTTGAGGCCTTGTAGCATTATTTTGTGAGTTATCAGTGTATAAAGTAAAGACATTTCATAATTCTTCGAATTAACGTATTACTAACCTCGAATGTAAGAAGAGTGGACCTGTGGTTGGCGTGGATAACAATGGACTTCTGTATGGAAATTCGGTGCTGGTTCGTTAGGTACGTAATGCTAAAACTGAAATACATAATGGAAACAGTAGTTTTAGAATTGTAGATATATTTTTAGTCAGTCAGATCTGCTTGTAAATGTTCTGTGTGCGATGTAGAATAGCATTACCAAAGGAAGGTGCATAGCAAGGACCTCCCTCACAAACCGAAGACATTACGAGATAGCGTGGGAGAGAGGGGTTTGAGTGGGGGTAATGCCATTCTTAGACAATTATGCAAGGCATACCAAAAAACCTAACCTAACACGTCACTGATTCTACCTTACGAAAACTCGTCTTTCTTGTGTGATCTACGGAAACACAAGGAAATGAAATGTATACTTGCTGCCCTTGCTGCCTCAAGAGCGATCCTGCCTGCCCGCAACCCTCCGCCGACCACCATTTTCACTGCAGCTTTCACCCATGTTTCGGTACGGAATTGGATTCGGCACTCAATTCGTCTTTTGTTTACAGTACAGATGATTTGACTAGATGCCAAGTATGTAAATACATCTGTACTTAGTACGTGGTAACGCAATAGTAAAGAAGTACCGTTATTTGATTTATTGTATGCTGTGTACATTAGTGTCTTTTGTTATTAGGCCTATTGTTTCATATTTTTATACAAACTGTAAATTTGATTACTAGGGTGATCAAGTTCATGCATTTGCATATATTTTTCCATTGATTATAATTAATTGATTGAACAGTTGGAGCTAGCCGCTTTGAAGGGGTCACTCGCTATCTTAAGGAACCGTTTATTCGAGACTGTAACTTAATAAATTAAAACTATCATGTATTTAAATTCTAACAATGTTTTTCTTCTACATCTTTTGCCTAGTGCGTCTAGTGTTTGTTTGCTATCCGATTGCAATCACATTTTGTTAAATTCAATTATCGTATTTTATGTACTTGATCAGTATACTTTGTCTTATGGCAGACCATGGAATGCATGGCAAGTTTGTAATAATATATTTATGAAACATCAACATTTAAGCTTATCAAACCAAATTTTATGTTGCATATATTTGCACATTTTCGCGTTATTTATAAATGCATAATATTTCATTATATTTATATTCATTCATTCATTCATAGTGTTCTGCCCAAGGGCAGGTCCTTCACTGCAAACCCAGCATTCGCCAGTCTTTCCTATTTTCTGCCTTCCTCTTTGTCTCATATGATCCATATATTATCTTAATGTCGTCTATCATCCGATATCTTCTGCCCCGAACTCTTCTCCCGTTCACTATTCCTTCCAGTGCATCCTTCAGAAGTCAGTTTCTTCTCAGCCAGTGGCCCAGCCAATTCCTTTTCCTCTTCCTGATCAGTTTCAGCATCATTCTTTCTTCACCCACTCTTTCAACACAGCTTCATTTCTTATTCTGTCTGTCCCCTTCACACGCTCCATTCTTCTCCATATCCACATTTCAAATGCTTCTAGTCGTTTCCCTTCAATTCGTCGTAATGTCCATGATTCTGCCTCATACAATGCTACACTTCACACAAAGCACTTCACTAGTCTCTTCCTTAGTTCTTTTTCCTGAAGTCCGCAGAAGATGCTCCTTTTTAAAAAAGCTTCCTTTGCCATTGCTATCCTCCTTTTGACTTCCTGGCAGCAGCTCATGTTACTGCTTATAGTACACCCCAAGTATTTGAAGCTGTCCACTTTCTCTACTGCCTCATTTAGAATTCGCACTTTTACCTTCTTTGTTTTTCTCCCTATGACCATGGTTTTCGTGTTGTTTGCATTTATCTTCATCCATACTGCTCACAGCTGTCATTTAGCTCCAGTAGCATATCCTTTAGTATCATCTCTTCTTCTACTAACAACGCCATATCATCAGCAAATCTTGTACACTTTATTCTTCTTCCTCCTACTATCACTCCTCCCATATTCTGAAAAGAATTCTTCACTAAATCCTCCAAGTAGTTATTGAACAGAATAGGTGATAAAGAGCATCCTTGTAGTACTTCTCTTCCTAGTTTACTTCTTTCTGACTTTTCTTCTTCTATATTTTTATTATTGTGGCATATTTTCGCGTTTAACCACATTAAAACTAATCTTATGTAGCATAAAAATGCATAGTTTGGATTTTTTTTAAAGAAAAGCATCATATTCCATTTTTGAAAAGTAATATTGAGAGAAATTATTTTAATTATTTTTACCAGAAAAGTATTAAATGTTTCTCGGCGCACCTAGGTTCAGACCTATCTTCGGACAGTTGAATAAACAACAAACATATTGTGAGCGTGTCTCACTCTTTCTTGACTTACAGTTTACATTTTATTATGCTTCCTTGTTTGTTTGCTTCTTTCTTTCTTCTTTGTTTATTTAGTTAGTAATTTATTTATTAATACATTTTGTTTGTTTTTCTTTTTTCGTTCTTTCCTTTGTTTGTGTTTTCTCTCTTTGTTTCTTTATTTAATAATAATAACAACATTAATTTGAGATGTTTATTTTTCTCCATATTGCATACATTGCAACATAGCTTTGTTGTTCATACTCCGATCTTGGCGTAAGATGTTAACACATTAATATGAGATGTTTATTTTTCTCCATATTGCATACATTGCAACATAACTTTGTTGTTCATACTCCGATCTTGGCGTAAGATGTTAACACATTAATATGAGATGTTTATTTTTCTCCATATTGCATACATTGCAACATAACTTTGTTGTTCATACTCCGATCTTGGCGTAAGATGTTAACACATTAATATGAGATGTTTATTTTTCTCCATATTGCATACATTGCAACATAGCTTGTTGTTCATACTCCGATCTTGGCGTAAGATGTTAACACATTAATATGAGATGTTTATTTTTCTCCATATTGCATACATTGCAACATAACTTTGTTGTTCATACTCCGATCTTGGCGTAAGATGTTAACACATTAATATGAGATGTTTATTTTTCTCCATATTGCATACATTGCAACATAACTTTGTTGTTCATACTCCGATCTTGGCGTAAGATGTTAACACATTAATATGAGATGTTTATTTTTCTTCATATCGCATACATTGCAACATAACTTTGTTGTTCACACTCCGATCTTGGCGTAAGATGTCAACACATTAATATGAGATGTTTATTTTTCTTCATATCGCATACATTGCAACATAACTTTGTTGTTCATACTCCGATCTTGACGTAAGATGTCAACACATTAATATGAGATGTTTATTTTTCTTCATATCGCATACGTTGCAAGATAACTTTGTTGTTCATACTCCGATCTTGGCGTAAGATGTTAACACAGTAATATGAGATGTTTATTTTTCTTCATATCGCATACATTGCAAGATAACTTTGTTGTTCATACTCCGATCTTGGCGTAAGATGTTAACACATTAATATGAGATGTTTATTTTTCTTCATATCGCATACATTGCAACATAACTTTGTTGTTCATACTCCGATCTTGGCGTAAGATGTTAACACATTAATATGAGATGTTTATTTTTCTTCATATCGCATACATTGCAAGATAACTTTGTTGTTCATACTCCGATCTTGGCGTAAGATGTCAACACATTAATATGAGATGTTTATTTTTCTTCATATCGCATACATTGCAACATAACTTTGTTGTTCATACCCGATCTTGGCGAAAGATGTTAACACATTAATATGAGATTTTTGCTTCGCATTCCATACATTACAACATGACCATTAAGATGTTAACAATGTGGACACATTAATATGAGATATTTTGCCCTACACATTCCATATGTTGCGAATTTAGCCTATTATCATAGTAAATAAAAAAATCGTCTGCAACGTAGAAGGTATTGTTTTTTAATCATGTTTATTGCAATTTTTCTTCATTTTGATTAATACATATTATGTTAGCATTCTATATGTATAGATGGCCACAAGATCTTTATAGAAAACAAAGATAAAGATATTGCATAAAGACGAAAGGGACGTTTTATGTAGGCAGACTATAATTTCAGATCGAATTCCAAGTGAAAGTGTTTTCGCACTCTCTGACGTAGCCACCTTGTTCCAGAGCAGGACGTAGCCACGGCGGTTGTTTTGGAGGCAGGGGGGTGTGGGTGTGATGGTCTGATAAGCCGCGCCGTGCCGCAATCCCGCACACATGTGATCGAGTCTCGCCCGCCTCCTGCCCCGTCTCACTGTTATTATTCGAGAGGGATTAAAACACGATCGTAGCGGCGAATCCCCCACTCTCCGCAACTAATACCGAAGGCAAACAAGTGTAAATTGTTCCACAACCGCTTTTTAAGCAACGGACGGCGCTGTGGGATTCCTTGTTTAAACACGGGCTGCTTGCGCTCTTTGCAGAATTGAATCTTTGCTTTATAGTCCCTCTCTCTTCCCTGCTTGTTCTTCTTCATTTTCTTCTCACTCACGTATCACTTCAAACTGTACTGATTACAAATAGGAATAAATGCCTCAAGTACAAACTTTATGATTCAGATTAGTTTTTAGCCCTTTAAGTTTGAATATTTTATTTTTAGAGTCTGAGAAATTATATTCTATTCGAACCCCCTTTCCCCCCCCCCCCAAGTTCTGCTTGTTGCTCAGTTGGTTGTCATTATTGACATTAGATACGCATTTGAGAGTTTCAAACAGATCCGAACATTTTTGCCGTCATCGTCATCATCATCATCATCAGCATCATCATCATCATCATCATCATCATCATCATCAGCAGCAGCATCAATCTATATATACAGACGTGGACAAATTATTAGACTAAAACGTTTTCTTGGAAACGTAATGTAATTCGTCATATCGACTATCAGTATAATTCACAGAGTCTCTATTGTTGTAAATATGATTGTTTACATCTTCTGGTATATTTCCCCAATAGTTAAGTAAATTTTTTCTGGCTATGTTGGTACTACTGGTGTTTTAATTATATACTGCAGAAGATATTCTCCCATGGCCTGCACGAAGACCGGACATGAACGAAATTGAAAATCTGTGATCTATACTGAAGAAGAAAGTGAACAAAAAGAGGCTTACAACAAAACATGGACTCGTTTAAGCACTGTCTGATATCTGGCTAAATGATGCTGATATTCAAAGAAAGTGTCAAACTTTGGTTTCCAGCATCCCTGACAAAATCAACGTGTTAATAAAGAATAAGGGAATGTTCACAAAATATTAGTAACCTCCAGACTCAATTTTCAGTTCTTTATATCTGTGCAAAATACATTTTTGTTCATTATTTCTACCGATAAATACAGCTTCGTTGTACATATAATTAATTTAGTCTAATAATTGTACGAAATGGAAATATAAAAATTGGAGATTTATGCTTCGAAGGGGTGGAAAAATTCAAATATCTTGGAGCAACAGTAACAAATATAAATGACCCTCGGGAGGAAATTAAACGCAGAATAAATATGGGAAATGCGTGTTATTATTCGGTTGAGAAGCTCTTATCATCCAGTCTGCTGTCAAAAAATCTAAAAGTTAGAATTTATAAAAACAGTTATATTACAGGTTCTTCTGTATGGTTGTGAAACTTGGACTCTCACTCTGGGAGAGGAACAGAGATTAAGAGTGTTTGAGAATAAGCTGCTTAGGAAAATATTTGGGGCTAAGCGGGATGAAGTTACAGGAGAATGGAGAAAGTTACACAACACAGAACTGCACGCATTGTATTCTTCACCTGACATAATTAGGAACTTAAAATCCAGACGTTTGAGAAGGGCAGGGCATGTAGTACGTATGGGTGAATCCAGAAATGCATATAGAGTGTTAGTTGGGAGGCCGGAGGGAAAAAAACCTTTAGGGAGGCCGAAACGTAGATGGGAGGATAATATTAAAATGGATTTGAGGGAGGTGGGGTATGATGATAGAGACTGGATTAATCTTGCACAGGATAGGGACCAATGGCGGGCTTATTTGAGGGCGGCAATGAACTTTCGGGTTCCTTAAAAGCCATTTGTAAGTAAGTAAGTAAGTAAGTAAATTTGTCCACGTCTCTATAATTTGAACTGGTAATGAAAATTACGGGAAAACGGCTGTACGGATTTTAATGAATGACCCGTCATTTTGAAGCTTGGCATCCAAGGATTTTCAGAAAAATAGTAACTTTCAGTGAAGAGTTAGTTTTACTACATAATTTTCCTATTTTCCAAAATCCATCTTTCGTCAGTTTTAAGAACTAATTGCATTTCAGAATAAAACAAAACACACACTACAATAAACAATAGGCTATTACACGAAGGCCATGACCTGCAGGATTGCTGACATATTTAGAGTTCAAATTCAGTTGGTTATTAAAAACTTCAGGACTTACTAAAAATAATTTACAGGTGTGCAATTTTCTGAGTACAGCTGTGTGTTGGATATTAAAATGTACAAAACTAGAGGTGGTTTGAAAATATTATTACCATTAGAAATGAAATATTATAGTTAATGCCATGATGTGACTATTTTTCATTAATATTATACATATACTATAGTAATGATATGAAAGTGAAACGTTTTGTGGTTATATAAGTAGATGCAGAGAATATCTTAAATTAGATCTTCATTTCTATAATTTACTGAGTGGCGGCTATTATATATAACTACAAAACTTACGTAAGATAATATTGTTATTAAAAATCAAATATTTTCATAGTTATTAATCAAGTGGGGTTGGGTCTTTTTCATATACTTAATGGCGGTGTGGTGTAGATATTTATATGCGTCATTCTCTTCAGTAGGCCTATTGGGTCGAGAGAGCGCAAAACTTACAGTTCCTAACGAAAGATCAAAAGGTATTACTTACTGGTAAAAGGAGAGGCCTACAAAATTTTGTAGTCTCCCTATCGTTTCAGCAAGATAAAATTATTTTACCCTCTACATTTCAAGCTCTACATGCAGCAGCTATACCAAGATGCTATGCATATTGTTCGAAAGCATAGCTAACCTGACATTTTTTTAACTTTCACCTACAATCGACAATAATCTGAAATAGCTATTGCTTTACTCCCAAATGAAAAACCCACTGATCGTCCTGACATTGTTACTTGCGTTTTCGCGTTGAAACTCAAAAACTAAGGTGGATAGGTTCAAGAAAAAATATTGGCATAAAAAGCATTCAGAGAAGTATGTTTCATTATTATGGAAGCAAATAACTTTCAAAATGTCTGGTATTCTTTATTGAAAATTTCGGTGCTGGATCCCGGACTCATCTCACCGGCATTATCACCTTCATTTCATTCGGACGCTAAATAACCTAGATGTTGATACAGCGTCGTAAAATAACCCAATAAAATAACATTTATTGAAAATAAATCTGGAACATTTTTATTTGAACGTCTAATGAACTTAGTTTGCAGCATTTGCTGCACAAGCCACTAGTATGCTCTAATTCAATCTTTCTTACACCAGTGGAGAAGTTGAGGTCTAAATACTGATTAGGCTGACTACTACACTTTTTCTACGTCACACCACTTTTGATCAATAAAACTGTACGAAAGGACGTCTTTCAACCAATCATGGCTGCTTATCCCACAATTTTATCGCGTCCCTATTATTTGTTTAATTTTATCGCGTCCCTAGTATTTGTTTATTTTTATCACTACCCTAGCATTTGTTTCTGTGTTTGCCAACATTTCAAACTGCACTGGTCTGGACGTCAAAAAACAGAAAATTACAAACCACTCCAGTCGATGCACAGCACTTTCAAATATGACTCTCATTGGCATTCAAAAACAAGAATTAATAAAGATCACTGGTCATAGCTATGCATCTTCCCTGAAATCCTATTTACAAAATAAATAAAGAGCACCATTCGGAAATCCTGAATAAGTTGAGGGATACACCATGTACATCAACGAGTTCCACTTCATCACTATAACATCAACTGAACCACCAACCACTAAAACATTCAAATTTGAAAATTGTACTTTCAATAATTGTTTCTTTTAAAATTACTCGTATTCATGTTTATTTTTTATTTCATCGTTAATTGAAACGTTTCTTGTTTATTTCATCATCCCTAATTAAAACTTTTCTAACACTTGTTTATATTATTTAGGTTATGTGTGTTATAGCTTCTGCTATATGATATTATGGATAGTCACGTATCAGAGATTGTTTAATACTAAGATTTATTGAAAATCATCTGTCAAGTGACGTTGATTACTAGGACCCGGATGATTGAAGTGGAATGCAACTGTTTTAATAAAAATGAAAATGAATCAACAAAGCCTTCTTGACTAGCAACCGTCCACAGAGTTCAATGAAGATTCCATAGTTGGCACAACTGATAACAAGAAAACATAATCATAAAACACTACTGCCATTTAGCGTAATGTTGAGATGGTACAATAATACATTTGAAGACAGTTGTATTTTCGTAAGCCAATTAATATTTTATTTTATTGGAGTACTTTGTTACTTCTAATCTTTATATACTTTCTTCTAATCGTGTAATAGTCAATTAAATCCCGCTCAAGTTTTGATTTTCTCTAGATAAATCAAAACCTCTAGTGAGATTACTGTTGAAAAAAAAAACCTGCTTATCTTGTATGTCTTTATACAACAGTTGTTTATGGGCTTTTCTATCATAATTGTTTGTGACACAGTTGCCACAAGATAGGTATTACAATATAACTTATTTGTCTCAGAGTACCCTGTTAGCCAAGGATATTTCTTACA
Source organism: Periplaneta americana (assembly GCF_040183065.1). Lineage (NCBI taxonomy): Eukaryota > Metazoa > Arthropoda > Insecta > Blattodea > Blattidae > Periplaneta > Periplaneta americana. The sequence continues at coordinate 4,247,255 of NC_091130.1, read as the reverse complement.
TCAAGAAAATTTGAAAACTTCTATTTTGTCTTCATCCGCTTATGTCAATATGGTGTCGATCTCATATCTTTGTAAGCACATTTCGTTTCATACGCCCAAGTTGGAAACGGTTTTTCTTGTAATTCTATAATCCAGCGGTCATCAGCACATTGCACCCTCGGGCTAGTGTCTCTTACCCGCGGATAAGACATTGCTTTGGCGTGCATCCGGGGCTGCTGGCCGGGTATGCTTTTTACTTCTCCCTTCTGCATGATGGTGCATATTTCAATGCACTACTTACCCGCTACCCATTTCAGCGAGTATTGACGACCACTGCTATAAACAATGAGCCATTTTACATAAAATTCATTTGTAACACACACACACATGAACGTTTGATTAAACCAATATTAATAACGCAGCGCATCTACAAAACACCAATATAGCGCAAAGCATTATTGTTGAGACTAGCCGCGTTTCGTACCGAGATGTAACGAATCGATACCCTCTCCCGGTCCCCTCTCAAGCTTGCGAGTCAAGGTCGTAGACATGCCTTTAGAGGCTTCTACCATAAGCCTCTCGCACTGAAGTCTCCATCCTGGAATTACCGCCAACAGTAAACTTAATATATGGAAGGAGCTGTGTGAAACGAGTGTTATGATACATCGTTATTACAAACTTATAGGTCTATTGTTACTAGCAATAATAACTCGAATTATTTGGCTAGGCTAAATATCTCCTATTTCTAATTTTAAGTTATACAGTATAATTTTTAAATATGGATACCGGTAGACCTACATCAAAATCATGTCAAATTCTAGTGCATAATTAAGGTTGTATTTTTAACAGCAATTGTGACGCATTTTACCATTTCAAATAAAATTACTTATTTGTACTGTGAGTTTTTTTGTGGAAGGAATTAGTAATGTATATTTAAAAATAATTTCCAATTGAATGTCGTTCTCGACATCAGAAACACTTCACGTCAGAGGTCTGCATCGGACGTTTTCGCTCGAGCGCCAAGTAATTCATAGCATAATCCGATAGGTAGCGCACATGCATGATGGGTAAAATTGTCACGAGCGATAAATCCTCGAACAGTATAATCCGAGCGTTAGACACTCGTTCTTGTTACAGTGATGATTGTGTAGTATCATCATAGATGTTTATCATTTCAAAACTTTGCAGTGTTTAACTAACCCCTCCATAGTACAACTACAAAACTTGCTTTAAAATGTAATATGAATGTTGTAGATATATATATTTTTTTTTTCACACAGGAGTGATTTTGTTTTTGCCACATGTGACAGATGTTATTGGATGTAAATTAATTATTATAAACGGAGAACACAATCACGATAATGCAAGAACTGTATCAAGTTTTCTAGTAGTAATAATAATAATAATAATAATAATAATAATAATAATAATAATAATAATCTCTAATAATTAGTGTATCAATCTTTGCGTCTGTAACAGTTTTGCAGCATGATTATTCGTTTTATTATGCTTTCTGTGACGTTATCTCTGTACTAATATTGTTATTAATTTACTGCTATATCAATAATATTTTGTAAAACGTTTTTACATTGTCGCAGTATATAGGCGGAACACTATGTATGGACCTATCATATTATATATGTGGTAAATCAAATATTGAATAATTATTAATTAGCAATAATAACTGTATATCGAAGTTTTTCATACTATTTTATTCATAACTTCATGTTCCTGTTTTGGTACGTTCCATTGACTGTTCCATTAAACGTTTATCATAAACGCAGAAAGTAAAGCCTTATTTTTACCGTGTGAGCAAAACATATGTGTATCTTATCTGTCGCCTTCCATACAAGATAAGACATGTCGGTGAGATGACCTTGTACTGTGCTTCTATTTATTACGAGCGTATCACGACCGATCGTATCTCACTCGAGGGTGCGACACTCGACCGAGTTCAAGTGAGCGATTTAAATCCAATGCAACACTCTGGTTCACGTAGTCCCAACTATCCCAGCTTCAGTGCTAGTTCGTACGAAACCTTCAACCAGACCGGAAGAAGTAAACAAGCCCTAGCCTGTTCCCCCACCTCCATTCAACACTCCGTTATCAGTCACCTTGTATCTCCTCCACCGGGACCTGAACTTCGAAGTCTAATTATAAAAATGAAATCAATTTCAGCGATCACCAGAATTATTTAAGAGCCGAAAATTAAAATTCAGGATGGAAATATTCCTTCAGATATTTAAAACTAATTCCTGGACTAACTAGAAAGCATGCTGTAGCTCTTAGGATTGGTTGCTAGACTTTTGTAGACCTTACAAACAAATATTGTGAGACAAGAAGGAAGATCACTTTATTATTTAATTCTGAACAACACACACACACACTCACACTCTTTCTTCTGGAATTCAACGTGTGTTTGTCAGTTTTCTGAAATCTTTATAATGAAGATTTTAAGCCTCCAGTGTTGTTAAAAGTTATAATTTTATAAAATTGTGTACTTCATTTTCAAAAGTTTCAAAGTTTTGTATTTAAAACTCAAACTCTCAGATTTGAGAAATATTTTTAGAGTACAAGAGACTTCAGGAGTGAGATATCTCAGCGGCAACGCGCGCCATGCTGTCTCTTCAAGTTACAGAGTTGTAACATTGCATGCATGAAGTTAACAGATGAGAGATGACGAAAAGAGAATACCCTTAACCAACCTTATAAATTCATGTTGTATACAGGTGCTTGAGAAATAGATATGTGTTTGTGTAATATAGAAACAATGAAGGAAAATGTTTATTATTCTGTTAGACATATTTCGTAATATCTTACACATTCCAGAATCCTATATTGTATGTATGTATGTATGTATGTATGTATGTATGTATGTATGTATGTATGTATGTATGTATGTATGTATGTATGTATGTATGTATGTATGTATGTATGTATGTATGTATGTATGTATGTATGTATGTACGTATTCACACTGCAATGGGTATATACCCGGTGGCAGTGGTAACTAACTACACTCAATAATGACAATAATAAACTTATTAATTAAAAATATAATTAATAATAATACTAATAACTAATACTAATAATAGTAATAATAATAATAATAATAATAATAATAATAATAATAATAATAATAATAATAATAATAATAACAACGACAACAACAACAACAACAGGGAATATACTAAATTAAATGAAACGATCACTTAAAATAACATTTGAAATATTCTAATTTGTATCTTAAAACTAAGATCGAACTAAAACCCACGAGTATGATATGTTCATATCTGCACAAGTACCTTTCAACACTACACTCATTTCGCTGTCAACTCACTCACTGCACTGGAACTACGACACATTTCACTGATTCTATCCTGATTTCACTAACACTTCAAAAACATTTCACTGTTCAAATACTTTGAACTGCCACTATAAACTATAAAGCTTCACTGACAGGAACACGTTTCACTTACACAACACACTTCACTGACACAACATAATTCTTCATTGATACAACACTTCAATAACAAAATATCATTTACACCCTTTAACCCTTTATAGCTAAAATAATATCACATTGAGCAAGAATGACTCACTTAGGGAATTCAGATTGTACAGTTGATTACTACATTCCAAGGACAGACTAATTCTGGACGCGTTTAGATGTTTTAGAGAGCATTCTATTCAAATCGATACTGCTAAATATTGAACAGACAGAATAATGAAAAAATTACAAAGGGATTTTCAGTCAGTATTGATCTTGTGTATCATCTGTAAAACAATTTTGACTAATTTTCTGAACACCTTGTATACAGGGTGTAAACAATATAAACTTCCAAATCAATACTGGGGATAGAGCACAAAATTACTGAAAAAAAAGTGTAAAAAATCTTTCTGTAACGTTTGTGTTTTCCCTAGAAAAAAAATTATTTGTGAGTCTAATGTTTTTCGAAATGATAGTAGACCTCGTTCGCAATGACGTTTACATTTACTCGAACAGTAAATATTAAACTACTATCAATCCTAAAAATATTATATTTTAGGAAAACAAAAATAGAAGAAAGAATAAAATTTCACTACACATCATGTTCGGTGGACCGAGATCTATAGTAGAGGCAATGCAAAGAAATGTATGTTAATGTAGACACTTAGAGATTCATTTTGGTCCTACAGAACTTTTTTGTTATTAGAGAAGAAAAATTAGCTCCGGCGCACAGTGGTCTAAAATCCATATTTAGGAGGACAAATGGTGAAAAATGACATGTAAAAAAATGAAATAAAACCCTTAAATTATTTTTCCTATATAACTGAGTAACACTGAATTGATAATCTTAATCAGCGGAGGTGGCTGCATAGCGAGATAAGAGACCGGTAACATGCCACATTTCGCCACCCAGCATTCTTACTCAGCAAGCGCCGCGAGTCTGCCGTTTTCCTTGTGCTGTAACTCTGTTGTAAGTGGTCGATTCCATTCATACTTGGTATCAGCATGTCAAGTAGTTCTTTAGGTATGTAACACTGTTTGTTTGTGTTACATTTAATGTTATTATAGCATGTCAAATTAGCATGAATGGACACGGGACAAAATATAAATATAACCATTGAGTGCAGAATTTGCTAAGGCAGAGAAAAAAAAAACACTTTGGTTCTTCCAAAAATGATTTTTTTTTCACTTCCTCCACTATTTACCTCTATTTTAAATCTAGTCTTAAGGTGCGCAGATTTGCAGAAGTAATAATTCATGAGCACTATTCTTTCGAGGTGCAGTAGTGCAATTTTTCTCGGTTGCAGTTATTTCAATATCTGTGAACCGAATCTACTTCCGCAGATGACAGCTTGTTAATTATGTACCAAATAAGCTTTCCGAGTGTCCAAAAGGTGCAATAGTACCTAAAATGTTACATTTCCTCCCCCATAAGATTTTATCTAAATGCATCCCCCTGTAAGGGGCACTTCTGCTCATACCAACGTAAACAGAGTTTGTACACAAAACAAATGTACTAAGTGTAACTACTGTATAAAATTTCATAAAAATCTGTTAGATAGGACAAAAGTTACTAATTTTGTCTAATTGCGCCCCCCTATAAGGGGTAGTTACACTTAGACCAACGTAATGTTAACTTGTATACAAAACATACATGCTGCCTGTAACTACTTTGTAAAATTTCATAAAAATCTGTTAAATATGAGAAAAGTTACTAATTTTGTCTAATTGCGCCCCCTATAAGGGGTAGTTCCCCTTATATGAACGTAATCAGAGCTTGCATACAAAACATATATGCTATTTGTAACTGCTGTGTAAAATTTCATAAAAATCTGTTAGGTAGCTGAAAAGTTATTAATATGTCCCGCTAAATTTGCATTCTAGACCCCTGCGGCGCCGGGGATCGAACCCGGGTCCTTATTAGAGGAGAAAAATTCGCTCCGGCGCCTGAGATCGAACCCGGGTCCTTATTAGAGGAGAAAAATTCGCTCCGGCGCGGGACATCGAACCCGGGTTCTTGTTAGAGGAGAAAAATTCGCTCCGGCGCGGGACATCGAACCCGGGTCCTTATTAGAGGAGAAAAATTCGCTCCGGCGCGGGACATCGAACCCGGGTCCTTATTAGAGGAGAAAAATTCGCTCCGGCGCCAGACATCGAACCCGGGTCCTTATTAGAGGAGAAAAATTCGCTCCGGCGCGGGACATCGAACCCGGGTTCTTGTTAGAGAAGAAAAATTCGCTCCGGCGCCTGAGTTCGAACCCGGGTCCTTATTAGAGGAGAAAAATTCGCTCCGGCGCGGGACATCGAACCCGGGTCCTTATTAGAGGAGAAAAATTCGCTCCGGCGCGGGACATCGAACCCGGGTCCTTATTAGAGGAGAAAAATTCTCTCCGGCGCCTGAGTTCGAACCCGGGTCCTTATTAGAGGAGAAAAATTCGCTCCGGCGCCTGAGATCGAACCCGGGTCCTTATTAGAGGAGAAAAATTCGCTCCGGCGCCAGACATCGAACCCGGGTCCTTATTAGAGGAGAAAAATTCGCTCCGGCGCCTGAGATCGAACCCGGGTCCTTATTAGAGGAGAAAAATTCGCTCCGGCGCCAGACATCGAACCCGGGTCCTTATTAGAGGAGAAAAATTCGCTCCGGCGCCAGACATCGAACCCGGGTCCTTATTAGAGGAGAAAAATTCGCTCCGGCGCCAGACATCGAACCCGGGTCCTTATTAGAGGAGAAAAATTCGCTCCGGCGCCAGACATCGAACCCGGATCCTTATTAGAGGAGAAAAATTCGCTCCGGCGCCAGACATCGAACCCGGGTCCTTATTAGAGGAGAAAAATTCGCTCCGGCGCCTGAGTTCGAACCCGGGTCCTTATTAGAGGAGAAAAATTCGCTCCGGCGCCTGAGATCGAACCCGGGTCCTTTTTAGAGGAGAAAAATTCGCTCCGGCGTCGGAGTTCGAACCCGGGTCCTTATTAGAGGAGAAAAATTCGCTCCGGCGCCGGGGATCGAACCCGAGTCCTTATTAGAGGAGAAAAATTCGCTCAGACGCCGAAAATCGAACCCAGGTCCTTGTTATAAGAGAAAAATTCGCTCAGGCGCCGGACATCGAACCCGGGTCCTTGTTAGAGGAGAAAAATTCGCTCCGGCGTCAGGAATCGAACCCGGGTTCTTGTTAGAAGAGAAAAATTCGCTCCGGCGTCGGGGATCGAACCAGGGTCCTTGTTAAAGGAGAAAAATTCGCTCCGGCGCCGGAGATCGAACCCGGGTCCTTATTAGAGGAGAAAAATTCTCTCCGGAGCCGCGGATCGACCCATAACAGAAAAATTCTGTAGGACCAAAAATTAATCTTTACGTAGGTTCTTCACCCAACAGTGCATATACTGTGGAATCCCGACCACCAAGTCACTGAATTGAGTGCGCTCCCTTGTATAATGGCAGTTGACTTAATATATGTCGAACATGGAGTCAGGCCATACAGGGAAAAACTAGAGAGGGATTCGACCCGGTGCTGTGGATTGAACTTCGGCGTAGCTCAGTGGTTAGAGCGCTTGATGCGACCCGAGTTCGATCCCCGGCACCGGAGCGAATTGAAGTGGTGAGATCAATAACCATTGAAGTCCATTTACACAAGTTTAGAGGAAAATGCAAAAACTTTTTTTTTTATTTCTTACCTAATTATTATTTTTTGCACATAATATTTCTGGTTGTTTTACAGATCGAGACAAAGTAGTATACCAACTTTTAAAGTCGTAACACTCGTGGAAATATCCAAAATTTAATTTCAGATTTGCAAGAAATGAATGACCAGAAGTGGACGTGAATGGTTATCGGTGTAGATGTTATGTGAAACTCGTACTTTTCATATGAACTGACCGTAAAGTTCAGATACACAGACTCACTTCTTCGGATTCAGGAGTGACGAATGCGTGTTGTTCTTAAGGGGAGAGGATGGTATTTTTTAGGTGAAAAATGAGTAAATTTTCAAAAAAAAAAAAAATCTTTAAATTACTCTGTGATATATGTGGAATTCATAGCATAACATTTTGTGAGTATTTGTGCCCTTACCGGATGTTGAGACGCTATTTGTAAACTTCCTGCGTTATGGATTTTTAAATCACTCGCCCACATTTATTGTTGTTTCCGGTAAATCAAATTTTCAAAAAGAGTTTTTTTTTTACTTTAAAATACTCTTTGATATGTGTGGAATGCATTGCATAACATTTTGTGGGTATTTGTGCCCTTATCGGATGTTGAGACGTCATTTTTAAACTTCCTGCGCTATGGTTTTTTAAATCACACGCCCGCTTCTATCGGTTTCCAGTAACTTCATATTTTTGCTATATTGGCAGACAAAAATGGATATAATTTCTGAACTATTAAAGATACATGCATGAAATTTAGAACACACATTCTTTAGACTATTAGGAAACTTTTGTCTGTAACAGAATGTTGTTAGTTGATTTCATTTAAAAAATACGTCCGTTTGTTTGCAAGAAAGAGAATCAGAAAATTGTTATTAAATTTTAATTGTTTATTTTACAAATCTAGGGACCACTATCAAAATTCTGTTACAGACAGTTTATAGAACATGCTTTTGCAAATACATTGCAAAAAACTGTTTGAATCTATCTTTAAAAACGGTATAGATATATCGGTTTTAGTACAATCCTGCATTAGGTATATTTTTTTCGAATTTGGGTCCCCAAATAATTTTTTTTTTTTTCAAAATATTTATATCTGGTTGAGTTGCTACAGCTATGAGCTCTCTACATACAAAAAAATTAATATTTTACACCAAATAGGAAAAAAGTTTTAAAAAATACCATCCTCTCCCCTTAAAATCGTTAAATCAGTTTTAATTCTTAATCGAATAATGAGAAAGAAAGAAAGAAAGAAAGAAAGAAAGAAAGGGAGAAAGAAAGAGAGAGAGAGAAAGAAAGAAAGAAAGAGAGAAAGAAAGAAAGAGAGAAAGAAAGAAAGAAAGAAAGAAAGAGAGAAAGAAAGAAAGAGAGAAAGAAAGAAAGAAAGAAGGAGAGAAAGAAAGAAAGAAAGAGAGAGAGAAAGAGAGAAAGAATGAAAGAAAGAAAGAGAGAAAGAAAGAAAGAGAAAGAAAGAAAGAAAGAAAGAAAGAAAGAAAGAAAGAGCGAAAGAAAGAGAGAAAGAAAGAGAGAAAGAGAGAAAGAAAGAAAGAAAGAAAGAAAGAAAGAGAGAAAGAAAGAAAAAAGAAAGAGAGAAAGAAAGAAAGAAAGAAGGAGAGAGAGAAATAGAGAAAGAAAGAGAGAAAGAAAGAGAGAAAAAAGAAAGAAGGAAAGAGAGAAAGAAAGAAAGAAAGAGAGAAAGAAAGAAAGAAACAAGGAGAGAGAGAAAGAGAGAAAGAAAGAGAGAAAAAAGAAAGAAAGAGAGAAAGAAAGAAAGGGAGAAAGAAAGAAAGAAAGAAAGAAGGAGAGAGAAAGAGAGAAAGAAAGAGAGAGAGAAAGAGAGAAAAGAGAAAGAAAGAGAGAAAGAAAGAAAGAAAGAAGGAGAGAGAAAGAGAGAAAGAAAGAGAGAAAAAGAAAGAAAGAGAGAAAGAAAGAAAGAAGGAGAGAGAGAAAGAGAGAAAGAAAGAGAGAAAAGAGAAAGAAAGAAAGAGAGAAAGAAAGAAAGAGAAAGAAAGAAAGAAAGAAAGAAAGAGAAAGAAATAAAGAAAGAAAGAGAGAAGGAAAGAAAGAAAGAGAGAAAGAAAGAAAGAAAGAAAGAAAGAAAGAAAGAAAGAAAGAAAGAAAGAAAGAAAGAAAGAAAGAAATGGAACATCTTCAGGTCTTGAAGTGTGGTACTCCTTGTCTAGCTGATATTGGCACTCTGAATCTCAGGTAATAAAAGAAACACGGCGGAGCGCAAACAAAGGGGAGTCGCTCCCATTACTCATCTCGGAGATGAGGACCAGCAGCGGGGAGTTCCGCAGCCCGCAATACAGCCGGCGCTGTGCCCACACGGTGTTCAGGAATTAGTAATACCATGGCTGGCTTCGGTCTGGGTTTGAGACCTTCAGAATAGGTTATTGCCACACTTTCCGTCTACACACCAGTAGGGTAGCAAAAAATTATAAGTGCAACAGTATTTTCTTCTTCCTCGTTCATATTTTAACTTATTTAGCATGTGATTCTGATGTCGACAATATTACAGAAGTTTTAATAAAGTTAATTAACGTTATTTATCTATATTTTTACCAAAAATTGTTTGTCAGCTTCAGTGTGGACTGAAATAAACACGACAGTCTCTAATGCTTGTGTTTTGCATAAGAATTTAAATTGTGGCTAGCCTGGAAACCCAAGTCATTTTATAATAATTCTTTTTGGCTGTCTTATTTCTCTTTTGTTTTCCGTTTCTATGGATATTTGTTCATTCTTTCAATAAGCCGATTTTTATTTTGAGTTAAATTTATTAAAAACTCTTATGGCCAGTTTGTCCAAGTAATTTTGCTTAACGAATGTTAAATTAACAATCTGTTTATTTTTAACGCTTTGTTAATGTATTTTCCATTTGTTCAACATAATTTTAAGATAACCAACACTTAACTATAACGTCTGTTAGCACTATTTTAACTACTCAACAGCACTTGGTAATGATTCTACACATGTAAGACAATTTTTGATTGGCTAAAATTAATCTTTAAATTCTATATTATAGAGTGAGTCATGAAACTTGCATAAAATGACAACCTGTTATAGTAGGCCACGCTCCATAAACAAACAGTTGACAAATGAAAGTTGTAGGTGACGTGCTGAATAATAATTACAAAGTGAGGTTATATTTCCTCATTGCTATTATGGATACGAAATACGAAAGAAATAAAATAACACTGATGTATTTAAACAGTCCAAAGTATTTTTTAAGTGTTATATTACCAGTCATATGCTA